>NW_028141165.1:19620610-19732356 GCF_030444845.1 Prenolepis imparis | reverse complement strand
AAGCAGTGGTATCAACGCAGAGTACTCCGCGAAAGACTATCTCGTACTTACTGTTAATAGTCTTGAGTTTCGTTGTTGAATATCGTTCTGTTGTTATTATTCGTATTTTGATTAGTATTTGTTAATGCTGTTATTTTCTTAATTTTCTCTTGTAACTCACCTTTATTATAATTACTTTATTATAATTTCGCTACGTGAGATTTAATTGTCACCTTACTATATCTTTCTGTCTTTATTTCTTTCATTTTGTAATAAATTTCTATTATTAATACTGTTAATTATATCAAGTCGTTTATTTCGAGTATCGTCACGTCCCGTCGAGTTGTATGTACGGCGTTCGCTTTCTTTCGTAATTTCAATCTTCTATTGCCTATTAGTTTCGCGGCAACACCACCCTGCCCCTCTACCGTTAGGAGAGCTGACCGGCCCGTAGCGGATTTTCGGCCAAGACTTCGCGTCGAATTATTTCGTGGATTGACGCGTGAAAGATCGTGTCTGGCGCCCTAAGCATCTAGTTTCATAGTAATTACGGCCTTTTTCTCCGCTGCGATATGCGCGGAGCGCCCGATACCTTAGCTCCCCCGCGCGAATTAAAAATGTCCTTATCATTTTTGTAGATGACTCCGCTCCGTTCTTCCGGCTTGTCGCGCGAGTTGGAAGAAAAAGTCGTCGCAATATATATATGTACAAATTATATATTATATAATATATACTATATTTTGTATTCAATACATATTTATGTGTATAAAAATGTATGCATATATGCAGGATGTCTCAAAATTCGCGAATTAAAATACCATAGCAAGAAAGTTTTCAAAAAAGTAAATTAAAAAAGTATTTGCCATTTTTTGTTTTAAACAGTATTTTTTGAGATAAAAAGGTTTAAACTTGATCGAATTATAGAATACGATTAAACGGATGTCCGTGAGTCGCGCATGATTATGTTAACGACCACGCACTTTATATGCTTTAGGCGTCAGTCTAATTGTAATCTATAATTGGCGACTATTAAATCTTTCTATGTCAAAAATTATTGTTTAGAATAAAAAATGGCAAATACTTTTTTAATTTATTTGTTGAGAACTTTCTTGCTATATTTTGATTCGCGAATTTCGAGATAACCTGATATACAAACGGTTTTTTTTCCGTAGGAAGGGAAAAATGCATAATGCATTTCCCATCGGCCGTCCGACGGGGGTATGTGGGACTTTCACCCACTAAAAAACCCTCCACTTAAAAAAAAACTGTAAATGAAAAATATTAATTGGTAGGGAGGGTATAATTTCAAATCTCCCTTCGGCGATTAGTCAAAAAAAAGATAGAGAGAATAAATGAAAATAACGGTAAAATTATTTCTAACACAATAATGTACGTTCATGCCGCGTGGACAGCGAAGAGACAACAACTTAAAACAAGCGAAAAAAGAATTAGAAAAGAAAATGCAAATCGATTCACCGCGCGGTGCGTGCCTCGTGCTCCGGAAACTGCTGATTTTTTTTTCAATTCTCAAGCAAATTAGAAATATAGATCCACGAGATCAGGCAAGCGCTAAAGCGTATCAAGCGTTCCATGCAAGCAAGATAAAGCCCCCAATTCGTGCAAGCGGCGCAACTCTGACTAGCTTGTAATGATAAGGAACTCAAGGTCGAGCGGTGAGTCCGTCTCCGATCTGGCACCACAGGCAAGTGAAGTGCGAGAGCGCTGAAAGTGTGTCGAACGCGAGTATTATGCTCCTTCTCCTATTCGTTAACTCTCGCCGGTGGATAGCGATGGCAGCACCGTTAACTGACAATGAGTCGATCAATCGATTAATCTTACGAATAAATGCCCAATCGTCATCCACCGGCGATTCGCTATAACTAGACTTAAATCAACTATGAAATAATGACAAACACACTAAGTAACAATGCAATTATAACTAATATATTATAAAACAAAATGACACACACAAAAGTATAATACAAAAAAAAGTAAGAATGGCAAGCGCCGACCATTAATAATTATAAAACATTTTGTGAAAAAAAGAATATTGTTAAATAATCTGTATTTAATAATATTTATATAATTAATAATATTTATTGTGGCGATAAATACCACAACCCGAAATAAAATTTATTTTATATATTTCAATTTTATTTTAAAATATTAAAACGGATTTAGGACGAAGGTCGCGGACCGAATATATATGTATATAAAAGACAACGAGCGAAACAATAAAACGGAACAGGTAACGAAAGACAAAGTTTCAAAACAAGCAAAGGATAACAAAGGACAGCTTAACCGATATAAGAGAAAAACGAAGAAGCGATAGCTTGACACTCGCTCGACGAACTCGCAAAAGAACGGACAAATATTTTTATATCGCGCGAACGAGAATTATACTTTGCGGTCATCATAAGATCTTTATATATAATATTTGAAGTTCGAGTATTAAAGTGAATAATGATTACATTCGTCTCTTAATTTATTAAAACCATCTCATATAAATAAAAAAATGAACAAGTAAGATCAGCCAAATTGGTGACCCCGACGTGATCGCGGACGCGGGAGAATCGCGAGAAGGTGACGTGATGGTGCTGACGCGTGATGAGGTGCCCGAGCAGCCTTTTCGATCGGAGCAGCCAGTGCAACAGCCCTGTCTTTTAACAAGTGGGGTACCTAACATAGAACAGCCTGGACTTTTAATGCCGGGTGCCGAAGTGAATCGAGTGGGTATGAGAGTACCAGAATTTACTCCGACGGACCCGGAACTTTGGTTTAATATAATTGATCGGAGTTTTCAAGCTGCCGGGATAGTGACCGATGCAACAAAATTCGGTTACGCGCTCACTGCAATCGGACCGCGTTACACACTGGAGGTGCGTGATGTAATAATGAACCCACCACCGGACCGAGCGTATGAAACGTTAAAAGCAGAGCTCATTAAACGCCTTAGTGTGTCACAAGAGAACAAGATGCGACGACTCCTCGAACATGAAGAGATCGGGGACAGAAAGCCGTCACAATTTTTGAGGCATCTTCGAGGACTGGCCGGAAGCAGAATAGGAGATGAAGTGCTCCGGACGATTTGGCTGAGCCGCTTACCCGCGCATATACAACCGCATTTGATGACGCGGACAACGGAAGCATTGGAGATTCTCGCGGATATGGTGGATGCAATTGTGGAAGCAATAAGGGCACCCGCGTTACAGGCCACGGAAGTAATACGCCCGGTGATGAATATAGAGACGGAAACAAACGGTATTGCTGCTCTAGAGGCACGGATGAATTTACAGATGACACAGATGCGACTGGAGTTGCAGAAGGACATAACGGAGCAAATGAAGGAGATTCGGAGATCAGTAGAAGCGATCGGAGACATGGCGCCGCGCTGGGGTGCCGGCAGGAGCGTACTCGGTCGCGTTCACGAGGCCGGGGACATGCCTCAAATAACTTATGTTATTATCATTGGCGATTCGGACCGGATGCGAGGCGATGTGACCCTCCGTGTGCGGAGCAGGGAATTGTGACGGCCCATCGTTGATGACGGCTGACGATTCGGGGCCGGTGTCGCGCCGTCTGTTCGTGTTTGATCGTGAAACTAAGATCAGTTACTTGATTGATACCGGCACGGATCTCTGCGTGCTACCCCGAGGAATGGTGCGGGGGCCGCGACAGAGATCGTCATATGAGTTATCCGCGGCGAACGGTACAGTGATTAATACGTACGGCACGTGGACTTTGACATTAAATCTCGGACTGCGTCGTGCGTTCACTTGGCGATTCGTGGTCGCGGATGTAGCAAAAGCTATAATCGGTGCCGATTTTTTATCATATTACGGATTACTGGTCGGCTTGTCGATCAAACGACTAATATCGCGGCCGTCAGACGCTGCGTGCGGTGTAGTGTACCGAGTATTAAGACGGTCGCAGGAATGACACCGTATCACGCATTGTTGACGCGTTATCCGGACATTACAAGGCCAGAAGGACGACCGAAAGAAATCAAGCATAGTACGCGACATTATATAGAGACGACTCCGGGGCCGCCGGTTGTGTGCAGACCACGTAGGCTTGCACCCGACCGATTGGCAGCAGCAAAGAAGGAGTTCCAGCGGATGACAGAGCTAGGGATTATTCGACTATCAAAAAGCAGCTGGTCGTCCCCGTTGCATATGGTGCCGAAAACAGGAATGGAGTGGAGACCGTGCGGGGATTACCGTGCGTTAAATGCACGGACAACCCCGGACAGATATCCTGTAAGACATATTCAGGATTTTGCGATGATGCTTCAAGGTAAGCGTATTTTTTCCACAATTGATCTGGTGCGAGCATATCATCAGATTCCGGTCGCGGAGGAAGATATATCGAAAACTGCAATAACCACACCGTTTGGAATGTTTGAATTTCCATTTATGCCGTTTGGATTGCGAAACGCGGCGCAGACATTTCAGCGTTTTATAGACGAAGTGTTAAGCGGATTAGAGTTTGTATATGCCTATCTTGACGACATTCTGATTGCATCGGCGTCTGAAAAAGAACATTTAGAGCATCTTACTATTTTATTCGAGCGACTAAAAACGTACGGAGTAGTTATCAATTCAAATAAATGTATATTCGGCAAACCGGAAATAGAATTTTTAGGGTATTTAGTAAATGAGGCCGGAACTCGACCACTGCTAGCGCGTGTACAAGCGATTATCGAAATGAAAGAGCCGAAAAATGCGAAAGAATTGCGAAAATATTTAGGAATGCTTAATTTTTACCGTCGATTTTTACCGAGAGCTGCAAAGATACAGGCACCACTAAATGATTTATTAACCGAAAAAATCAAAGGAAAAACGCCAATAGCGTGGACGATACAGGCGCGACGGGCATTTGAAGAATCGAAAGAAAGCCTAGCGCAGGCCACGCTGATAGCTCACCCGAAATTAAGCGCAGAATTAACATTGTTTACAGACGCATCGGACTATAGCGTAGGGGCGGTCTTGCAACAGCGTAGAAAGGGAGAATGGGAACCCTTAGGTTTTTTCTCGCGGAAACTAAGTCCGACGGAAAGGAAATATAGTGCGTTCGACCGTGAACTTTTAGCGGTTTATCTAGCGGTGAAATATTTTCGACATATGATTGAGGCGCGAAATTTTTCGATTTACACAGATCATAAGCCGTTGATATATGCATTCCGTCAAAAACCAGAGAAATGTACTCCGCGACAGTTTCGACATCTCGATTTTATAGCGCAATTTACGACCGATATACGACATGTATCAGGAGCAGAAAATATAGTGGCCGATACCCTATCGCGAGTAGAAGAAATAGAAAAACCACTAGATTACGAAGCGCCTGCGAAATCTCAGCGAGAGGACGAAGAATGCGAGAAATATCGTCAAGGAAAAAATGGACTAAATTTAGAGCCAGTAAGGAATCCGGGCACAGACGCAGAGATTTTATGTGACAAGACAACTGCGACGTCACGACCTTTTCTGACGAAGCCCTTTCGAAAGGCCGCATTTAATATATTACATAACTTATCTCACCCGGGAATACGAGCGACGGTCAAACTCGTGACGCAACGTTACGTTTGGCCGTCGGCGAACAAAGATTGTCGTACATGGGCCCGCGCGTGTGTCCAATGCCAGTGCGCGAAAATTACGCGACATGTGGTAGCACCGAGAGGTGCATTTAACTTGCCAAACAGGAGATTTGAACATATTCATATCGATATTATTATAATGCCGATGTCGGAAGGAAAAAAATATTGTCTCACTTGCGAAAAATGCGAAAGAATTGCGAAAATATTTAGGAATGCTTAATTTTTACCGTCGATTTTTACCGAGAGCTGCAAAGATACAGACACAAATCGATCGTTTTTCGCGATGGCCGGAGGCGTTTCCGATGGAGAATCAGGAAGCGGAGACGGTTGCAAGAACGCTATATAAAGAATGGATAAGCCGATTCGGTGTACCCCTGCGAATCACAACGGATCAAGGACGCCAGTTTGAGGCTCATTTGTTCAAACAAATGAACGAACTGATGGAATCCAAACACTGGAGGACCACCGCATCCACAGGCCAACGGCATGGTCGAGAGGATGCATAGACAATTAAAATCCGAGATCAGATGCCATCAAAATGATCGCTGGACGGAAGTATTGCCATTAGTGCCACTGGGAATGAGAGCGGCTTGGAAGGATGATATTCAGGCGACGGCGGCCGAGATGGTGTACGGAGAAACACCAAGATTACCGGGGCAATTCCTCAGCGAGCAACAGACGGAAGGAGTGGATGTCGGCAACTTTGCAGAAGAGTTGCGACGACACTTTAATGAGATCAGACCGACGGAGGCTGCACAACACGGCAAACAACACACATTTATATTCAAAGATCTGAAAACAACGGAGCAGGTGTTAATTAGACATGATGGACCAAAAACGTCATCTCTCGCGTGCGCCTCTCTCTCTCTTTCTCTCTCGTTCACCTCGCGCTCTCTCTTTCTCTCCTTTTTTTTTGTGCGTGTGCGAAATCCAATTACGGATACCCCCGTTCCCTCGGGAAAGGGAGACGGGGGTTATGTGCGACTCAGGCTCCACCATCCCGACGGCGTGTCGGAATGGTTTCATTGCCCCTACCAACTAAAACCCACACGGTGGCCTTCTCGAGCGTTTTGGGAGCCCTTCGGGAATCTGGCAATTGCACTACTTCCGGAGGGCCCCCGCCTTGTCTGTCCATGGAAGTCGCCGCTTTGGATTTGCAGCGACTCCCTGCCCCTCACTTTTGGTTTGCGAGGGGCCTGTCGTCCCGACAGTTTGCGGCATGGGAGGGCCACACCCTCCCGGGGAAAAGCTTTCCCCGAAGGACGGGATCAGGTCTGGGTTCCCGCCCAGATACTGGCCCCCCTCCCCCTAAGTGGGTGACTAGGGAAGGTCCTGATTTTGGACCTTCCCCTCCACTTAGGGGGGGCATAAGCACCACAAGTTGTAGCTTGGGTCTGTCTCAGGGTTTGAGCTTCCCCAAGGCAGATCCCGTGCTTCCTCCCGCGAGGCTCTATGTTGCCCGGGTGGGGTTAGTTTTGGCTATTGCCTCTTCTTCTCCCCCCCCGGGTCTTGCTCCTCTTCCTCCTGGCCTCGGCGGATGCAACGGGTCCTGGCGTCTAGGGCGTCTCCTGAGTTGTGTTACAGGGGCGTACCCGTCGTCGCTGGACTCGCTGCTCCCGTGCTCCAATAGAGCGCGTTCGCGCTCTCTTTCTGCCTCCTCCTTCTGTTTCATGACTGTGGTGCAGAAGGAGGAGACTGCCATCCATGCCTCCTCACTCACGATCATCTTTGGTATGATGACCGAGAGTGAGAGGTCGTCACCCACCGCTGCCTGCAGGACACCGCGCTCATTGTCCCATGCTAGGCATTGGGCCAATGTATGTTGCGCGGTGTCCATATTATCCCAGCAATGGTAGCAGTGCGTTGTCCGCTCTTTTCCAATCTTGCACAGAAATGCTGCGAAGCAGCCATCCCGTAAGTATCTGTGCAAGATGGAACGACACCTCGCCGTGCGTTCTGTCCACCCACTCTTCTAACACCGGACGCACGGCCCCGACGACTCTTCTCCCTGAGTTGGTGTCCGGGATATCGTTGTCTAGATATCCCGTCCACCGCTCCATGAGACGTCGCCGGGCTTGGACCTTCATGATCCCTTTCACCCTCGCCGTAAGTGTGACCTCCCATGGAGCTCGCGTCTGGATGTACGTTTCTTCGTACATCCGTGCGACTTGCTCCACTGGCGGAAGTCCAGCAAGGGTGATGGCCGCCGCATGAGAGACAGTCCTATAGCCGCGAATTACCCTGATCGCGACGCGCCGCTGTATTCGTCGCAGCGCGTCTTTGATCTCTCTCCTTCTCTCCTAAGCGCTATCTCTCTAGAAGTCCCTAACCTCGCGCTATCTCTCCCTCTCATTCATGTACCTCGCCGTAACATCTCTCATTCACGTTCGCCTCGCGCTATCTCCCTCTTCTCTCGTGCTACCTCTCGCGTTCCTCCTACCCCGCATGACGTCATCCCCCGCAAGGACCATGCAATTATTGGGAGCTATACGTATAAGAGTTAGGGAACTGTTTACGGGTGGGAGAAAGTGCGGATTGGAAATGCGTGCAAAGAAATTACATCATGATTTAGATTTAAAAACTCTTTTATTCTTCTTTTACATATTTTTCTTACATATTATGAACTAAAAACTAAAGCTGCCAGCTCACAATCGACGATGTTTATTGAAGGCGAGTTGATGTTTATTGAAGGCGTCGCTAGCGCGTATTACATTTGATACTTCTTTAGGATTCGTTACATTGGACGCGATATTTGAAAATTGTGTAAATTTGACATCGACTGTCTCTGTAATTCTAATCAATCGATCAAAAGTTACATCGATGCATGGATCGAGATCGAACATACGATGTAACGTCCATTCGATCATCATCATGCGTACATTTGAAGATTCGAGACTTATGAGTTTGGCGTCGTTAATCGTATGAAATCTCACTGTTAGTGGTCCAACGCTTATAAAACTGTGGACATCTTTAAAGTCGCTCCGAAGGAAATTCTGAATATTGTGACATTGCTCGTAGAGTCCCTTCCATGTTTCGAGAGATAATATCAGTTCCTTTCCTCGATGATCTCCTATAACGATCTCCACGTAACTCGGTGGACCCATGTTGATACCAATTTCGAGGAATTTGAATTCGGTAACTGTCAATGCGTATCGTCTGCCTAGAATACGAATCGCACAACGCTCCAACAAAATGCTGTAAAAATGAAATTAGTTTAAAAATAATACAATTTGTAAAAAATATAAAGATAGAAAGAAATTAAACAAAACTTACTCGTCACATTTATTCTCAAACGATGGAGTGTCATCACGACTCAGTACGTAATTATTCACACGTCTGCCGGAGCCGCTGCTTCTTTTAGCGTAGTACATATTTCCAGATTTTAAAAGTGAACCATTAACACGAACGATTAACGCAACATTGATAGTATAAAATTAAGAATATACGTGACACATATTTTTCAAAGTAGTGGGGTAAATGTGGTGGGAGATTCTAGAATACTATTGGCGCTCTGAAATTTAGGAGGAGAGACGGTGCTCGGATAAAAAGAAATCTTAAACGACTCGCGAGGGAAGGAATGAGGAGGAGGAATAAGAAATAAAACATATTAATGTTTAAATATTTTATTTTTCCAAATCTTGCAATTTTTTCTGGCGTTGCGACCACCAGTTAAATATTTTGAATACATTTTGTAATGCGCAATTCTTAACATGTTTTCCACATCGCATAGTGTTTTTAACATCTAAATTATTTAGAGACACGATATCGTCGCAATCAGCATCCAAGGTCTCAATAATGAAACCGTTTCCCGCATCATCCAATATATCGGCTAACCATTCTCGCTTTTCAAGTCCTTTTACATATACGAGAAAGGATTCTTCTTCTTCTTGTTCTTCATGTAGCCCACCAACGATAGCTGTTGTAATCAAACGCTGAGCCATGCTATATGGAACGTTTCTATCTTCCCATTGTAATCCATGATGATTTTGAGACAACCATGAGGCTTGGCGTCTCTCAGATTTTATGAGCACACCCCATGGTACAGGACATGCGAAAAAATAATGTGATAAAATAAATCCTCTTCTCAGGATTGCCGCTTCCTTTACAATGAATTGTTTATTGAGGATAAACCCCTGTAGATCCACAAACGTTGGTACGGACATGACGAGATCTCTCTCTTCGATGCATCAGTTAAAAAGAAGAATGACAACCATCTCATAACACTTTGATTTATATTCTACTATGCTTCCCACTCTCTCTAAATTGTTGGTGCGTTTAGGTGATTTTGCGCACAACGTTGGTCAACGGGTTGTACTGGATCACGCGATCGTGTATGATGAGACAGTACGCAGTGGTATTCATCGGCACATTCTCCTTACACTCGAATTCCAATCTCACATCCACGGTTGCGCTCTTGACCGATTCGTTTCACGAGAACAATCGATGATCACGAACGGACCGTTACGTACAAACATTGAGACGGTGAGACTCGGCTCGAGATACTCGTATCCGTAATAGTTTTTGCAGAAACGCGCATACGTGTACAGAATCGACCATCTGTTTTTATTGAAGTCCAGATTCATGTCGTCGTACGGATAACATTCCGAGTTCAGATAGAGTTTCACGTTGGTCATCTTACAATCGTCGAATTGACTCATATCCTCAGACATGATGTTTTTCCGACCTGTCTGCAGAGCGAAGATAACATATCGTGGCTTCTCCAGCTGAGTCGCTGTCTTAATGGCCCATGAATGCTTGTACGCTGTAATAGCGGATACTCATACAGATCCCACGAGCGAAAACCCATGTTGAGGTAATGTCCGCTTTCCAGAGCGCGCAGCATCGACAATTTGTTGATCTCGCTCAATAACACATGTAGCATTCGCCATTGTATTTTGAAAATGTTGATCACAGGCTCCAGCGTCGAATCTCCACACAGACAATTGTTGTCGTTGCGCGATCGTATTAAGATTAACTCATGACGAGCGTTAATCACCATTCGTCTGTAATCCTCGCAAAATCCCAATAACATGTAGAGCGGTACGCAAAAATTGAAGTTTCCATTCGCAGTAGTCGGATCACTCCAGCCGGCGTTTCTCATAATCACGCTTCTATCGGATGATATCGTTACATAGTTATTGAGCATACTTGTTATTCCCACGTTTCTGTTGCGATCAATCTCCACGCCATCGAGTTCGTATCGAATCTCATCGAACATGAATGCGACACAATTATTTCCCAGTATCACAGCAGATACTTCGGCTGGTTTATTTATCTTTAGTTCTCCCTCGATGTATAGGAAACTCTCATACGGCAACGTATACAGATCCTGTTGTTGTATGGGTATTCTTATCTCATCACTGTATCCGAATGTTGTGTTAGCGAACGGGTTGTACGTGTGAATCTCGATATTGACGATGCGATCGTCGAAGATTGGCTCGTCTCCGATGTTGAGGATGTCAGTCATTGTTCAGATGTTTCGCATCACGAATCCCAAAGATTGTAAAAACGCAACGTTTGATGCGTTCAGTTTCTTTTTCTTAGTGCAACCGGATGATTGGATATTAGCGAATATCGACGTTGTTGTCGCTGGCTCCGTAAAGATTGTGTTATCTCTCGTGTCCTTCGATCCGTTCAACACGAGCATCTCATACGCCGCACACGTACGTTATCGCTGTCGTCGTCGTACGTGCAATCTAATGGTGATCTCTTCTTCTCGAAAATCGAGCAATCGTCTGTCCTGGTCGACAACGCGCAACGTTAAATCCGTAATGCTCCGCACGATGATCGGCAGGTAAATGATGTGCGCCGGTGTTTCCGATATCTTATATCCTGGTGGTACCCTCGGTGAAAATTCATGTATCGTATGAACGAGTTTGCCGTTGCTGTATGCGCCCGCGGTCACATTACATTCTACGCGGATAATGTTCACGTTGATAATATTAATCGGCATGTCCGACTGGTACCATTTTCGCGGCTGCAGTATACGGTTCGAGAATCCCAGCAGCGATCCAATGTTGTTAGGCTTGCTAAAATTCATTCTGTGTGCGCATTTGATCTCGGTCCTCATCGTATTGTAATTAGCGCGGAGCACTATCGGATATTCTTCATCTTCAAAGTCACCATTGTCAATGTGATTTTTATCATCGTTACGAACAGCGTGTCGCGGACGTTTTCGTAAAATTGCATGTTTCAAAAGCTCATGTATCTCTTGCAGCTCGTACGATCCCTCGGGAATCGTAATTTCCGCGTCATCTTTGCCAAAGTAAAATTTATTATTCGAGGAATTCACATTCGATATCGTGTGATAAGTTTCAAAATCCGCTAGACCTAGCTCGTATTCATCGTCGCTCAAATCTACGGCGGGAAAGTAGTTTACCGCGAGAACACTACTCTTCCCGGTCAGTGTGAATGTCATAGACATGTTGACAAAACTGTTAAACGAATACTGATTTAAGTAGCGCAATGTCAGTCTTTAAATTCGCGTGCATCGACCGCTAGGAGAAACTGTAAGCACAATTGTTGCAGATGCTTTGGTTGTAAGTTTGAACAGGTGTGTAATTGTATTGTATCTTTGTCACATTTAAATATCGCACCAATTCTTTCGGCGGTCGAAGATTGCCGAAAGTGTCAAAATATATAGTGCGATCCCCCCTCTTTGCATACGCTACCCAATGAGTACCCGATCTTAGCGTTATTCAAATTTACGATGTCGCTCTTGTTTCGATATATATCACCGATCGGTAATGAATCACGCATGAAAACACCTCAAAAATACGGAATGTGCATACGTTTTGCCAGTTGCAGCAATTGTATGTTGGTAGTTACACCCTTCGGCATTTTTAGCATCTCATTGACATTTTTTTTCTTTTTCTTGTTGAAACTCCTCGTCCGTGTTTGTACGGAGCGAGATACAATTCGTGACCTTCCATGGCGCGATTGTGACGTAGCATCTCTTGCAACTGACGTTGTGCAACTTTTCCGTCGTTCACCATCTTTGCTACACCAGCCGCTCCACCGATCAGGGATCCGAGCGCACCCAACATTGGTAGAATCGGCAATACGCCCCCGCGTTTTGCTACCGCAAGTATCCGTTTCTTCGCCATCCTTTTCTTCGTCTTCGTCTTTATCGTCTTCAGGTCCATATCGAACTTCGTCTTGGCTTTCATCGCTGCCCAGACAGCTGTGGCGGCGGCTCTCTCACCGAGAGTCGAATCTCTCGCAACGATGCGAGTTTGCGCTTTCTTGGCGAGTATCCTATCTGCCGCGTGTCTCTCGATGAAATCGTTGCTTCGAGAGTACGCTATATCGTGTTCACGCCGCGTCCAATGGGTTGATACCTCGATCGCCTCTAGCTAATCGCTTTTGTAGTCGCGGGCTCGGACCGCAAAACTGATAACCGGGGATATGGAATTCGATCGGAAGTGCGTTTATCACGTGATTAAATAGGCCTCTACCTATGTATTTCGTTGCCATTCGCTGCAATCTTTTATCATCGGCGCTGGACCGTCAATGTGCGTTCGCTGCCACGGTCGATTGTAATGTTCGAAACAGCGGCGATAGGTTTGAATCTCCAAATCCACCTTTATATGTTCGAGAAGCTTGTCCCACGCAGTGGACGTAATTGCCGCACATTCGCAATAAAACTGCTTTCGGCACAAATTGTAGCTGTTCGACACTCAAATCACGTATATCGTAAGAACTCGATATCAGAACGAACATTTTTTCGTTACTGAGCACTTCGTAGTTCCGCGCAGCTATAAATAGGCCGGCGTTCGATCCAATCGGAAGTGGGAAAATGAATTTCGTGCGACAACCTTTCGCGATACGCGTGACGAATTACGACGCCAGATTACGCTCGATGGTAAACAACGCGGAGATGCGTAGACACGGTACGATGCTACCGACTGCTATACGCGCGATCGTTTGCGGCCCCTCGAATTGCGGTAAAACTAACGTGTTGATTAGTTTGATAGAAAGCCCGCACGGCGTCCGCTTTGAAAACGTGTACGTGTACTCAAAGTCGCTGCAACAACCAAAATATCGGTATCTGGAGAATTTGTTGACATCGATCGATGAAATCGGCTATTTTACATTCTCCAACAACAGTGACGTCATTCCACCGAGCGAAGCACGTCCAAACTCGATTTTCATTTTCGATGACGTGGCGTGCGACAAACAAAATACGATAAGAGAGTACTTTTTAATGGGACGCCACTCGAACGTCGACTGCTTCTATCTCTGTCAGACATACGCAAGAATACCGAAACATCTTATACGCGTCAACGCAAACCTGCTAATCTTGTTTAAACAGGATGGTACCAACTTGAAACATGTGTACAACGATCACGTGAATACCGACATGTCATACGAGGATTTCAGTGAATTATGTCGTACTTGTTGGCAGCAAAAGTATGGATTCCTAGTAATAGACAAGGATAGCTCGCTTACGAATGGCCGATACAGAAACGGATTTAACGTGTTCGCGATACCGCAAATCAATTAGTCGTTGCCGATGTTCTGTCGAGAGGGGTGAAACACGAACGTTCGACACGTGTCAACATGGCTGAGAGCGATAATATTCGCGAGCGTGAAAAGATAGCGAAGGAGATTGCGAAAACGAATGAATCGATCCGCAAGAAACATCGCGCTTTGAAGACCGGTAAGATCGATGACGATATCGCGGTCAACACTCATTTTAGGCCTATTACTGAGCCGCTACAAAAGATTGTCGACAACTCGATCGCGGTGAAAAACGAGCCGGAAAGTAACACAAAGATTAAAATCTTACCCATCAAGCGGTACAAAGATGATGAGGAGGAAGAGGAGGTGGAGGTGGAGGAAGAGAATGCGACACCGAGAAAAAGGAAACGATTAAACGTGGATCGCTCACCGACACCGCGTACATCGGATGCTTTACTGGATGAACCGATGATAACCTCTACTGTTCGCGACAACGAGAATCGTACAACCTATGATACCTATGATACCCGAAACACTCGCAAACGAAGATGTTTTCGAAACCACAGGCAACCTTCTCGAAACATCGTTTGTTCGAAACACGTTACAAACGCTGGAAGGTCAAGAAATGTTGCGAATGCACTTGGGACCACTGGGACGAAAATACATGGGCGCTCTCCTCGGTGGCGAAAAAAATGAGATTGATTATGTGTACGGGGTCCGTTTCGACAAGGAAATGCTGTTCGGTAACAAACGATTCGATATGGATAAATATGACTCTATAATTATAGACAAAGTGAGTTACATTGGTACACCAGGATTATACGATTTGATCTTCAAGAGAATTCCCGATGACGTTATTTACACGGTGGACGATATGCAAAAATACAAAAGCATATTATTGATGACGAACGTGCATAAACGCAATTATAATGCGCAAGGCCAATTACGGAGCAACAAGGGATACAAGTACAAACCTATCATTGCACCGTTGATATCGATTGAAAAGAAAAAATCTGGAAAGGGAGTATTCATGCCTCACGCGATGGCGCTAACCGACAATAAGATCGATTACATACACTGGGATGACCCCAACGAGCTAGTGGATCGGGTACGATTGCTCGATGCTTCGCGCTGGCCACAACGCTCACGGCAACGAGATCCTGTCGATCATCGAGGAACTTCGCGAAGCGGGCATTATTATAAATTAAACGGTGTCTCGACAAAACTAATCAGTCGATCGGCGTCACTCGCATCGGGGAAAAAAATGCCTATCAACAAATTTGGATTATTCGAACCAAGAAATGATGCAACCGGCACAAGCGGTTCTTGGGATAGATTGGTGAAAAGTTATGTGGACGAAAACGCTCTGTGTCGCGTCGTTACGGACTATCACGCAAGGTCGCGGAAGATTCGCCGCGTAGCGCAACCTGAGGCTGACACCGATGCAGTCAACAAACTGTATGTGGAATCCTGTGTTAAAAGATTGATGAATCAACAGAAAGAATCAGATGAGAAGCTGACTTTGTTCGAGAAGGACATGCGAGCATTACAGACTGCGATAAACGAACTTCAACGCGCGGCTAACGCTAACTCAGAAGCGACTATCAACCTGAATGAGCAGCAGTGAACGGGTTAGGAGGCTATCGAACGGTTATCGAACATCTCCGAAGGGTTATCGAACGGCTACGAACAATTATCGAACAGCTACGAAGGATTATCGAACTACTATCTAACTACAATGAGTGGCAGGGGTAGTGAATGGTCTAGCAACAGCTGCGAACGAGGCTACCAACAACTCGAGCAGGGCTGCGAACGAGGCTATGAACGGCCTAGCAACAGCGAACGAGGCTACCAAAGTAGAGATGCTATGCCGATTCTAACACAGGTCCTCTGAGGGGGATGCGGGGCGCGGGGGGTTCTCCGTGGCGAGGGGTATGACGTCACGCGGGGCGGGGGTATCTCGATGGTGCGGGGGCTGACGTCACGCGGGTGGAGGGGATGTTTCGTCAAAGGAGGGGGAGTTTTCTGAGTGCAATATTTGTAGATCTTTACAACTTTTTTATGAGGGTTCTTAGACATTTTCCCAAAAAAGGTATTGAACAAGCGCCGATGATTGACAATTTTGTACCCTCGTTAATATAATTTTATTACGGAAGCGCCGATGTCCGGCTGCTCGAACTTGTCAACGGAGCGTTCTAGAATCCATAAAACAATTTTTTTTTTTTCATTTTATGAACAAAATGTCCATTAAATGTCCATAAAATCATTAGGATATTATGGAAAGGAATGAAGATTTTAGGGCCGACGCTGCGACGAACATGTCAAACGTTATTTATAGGTGCAAATGTAAAAGCGTTGACGTTCAGCAGCTTTGTACCCTCGCAGAAAATCGGTCGTAAACACGTTCGGCAGCTTTGTACCCTCGCGGAAAATCGGTCGTAAACGAGAGCGAAACATTTTTCTTAATATTTTTTAAGAAAGAATGCAACGTATCGGCGCCAACGTTCGGCAGCTTGTGTCCTTACTCCTCTATCCATAAAACCGATATCTCGGGAAACTATCTTTTGAGATACGCCAAATGTTAGAAAAGGAGATAGAATTAGGTGAAATATATATAAGGAGGATGAGAGCGCGTCAAACCATAGTACGATTTGAAAGCGCATAGATGCAGCGATGAAAAAAGTTTAATGGTTACTTTCTTGTATTAGAAGTGTTAGTGGTATAATAGTGAATAAAAGAAATAATGGAAAACATCGAGCAGAATGAACGCGACCTGTTGGAGCGGTCCCGCCAAGTCACCACTTTGGGCGAATATTTTGAATGGGCGCTGCGCTGCGAGGACTTTATCAAACTGCTCGAAGAACGCAGTCGTGTCAAGCGTCCGTGACTCTCGATTAGATATAGACAATCTTTGGTTGCTAGAATCGCGCGACTCGAGGGTGCAAAGACTCGATTGCAGAGACAGTTTATAACCAGTGGTGGTAACTACAGTGGCGATAATAACACGGGAAGACTCGTTTGATGAGAGATCGATACCGCGTTCGAAAATCGGATACTGACAGGTGCGGTGATTAACGCAGACTATATCGAACCGCGACAATTTTTGGAAGATGCTAGTGTAGTACTCGAGCAAGTGCAAGATGTTATAAAAATATACAACTGTGCAAAAGTAAATACCGTGTTCAACGGTGAGTTTGTTTCCGGTGATAAACGCGCCAACAAAAGCATTAACACGAGAAATTATGAACTCTTTCGCACGTCCGATTTACGCGAGTGGTATGAGCGGCATGTCATCGAATCCACATTGGCGTCTCTCGAAGAGTTTCAGGAACGTGATAGCGGATGGGCATTGTCACGAATCCTCGATCTTACGGTCAACGTCAACAAGTGCAATCCTATGCGTGTGGGGTGTTATTTAAACTTGCCACGAGAAATTATGACGAAGAGAGCAGTGGTGAACGTGCAGTCTAAAGACAATGCATGTTTCGCGTGGTCAGTGGTGGCCGCTCTGTACCCCGCCGAAAGAAATGTGACACGGGAATTTTCATATCCTCATTACACGACAGTGCTAAATTTACAAAACATTGAGTTTCCGATGACGCTGAACCAAATAAAAAAGTTTGAACATATAAACGATATCTCAATCAACGTCTACGGCATCGAGAGGAAAAAAGAACTATCTATTCTTCCGATACAACTCACCGATCGGAAAAGAGAAAAACATGTGAATTTGCTATACGTGGAGGACGACAACGTTGAACATTTCGCATGCATCAAAAATCTATCCCGGCTTGTCAGCACGCAACTGAGCAAACATGGTCACAAGAAATATATCTGCGATCGATATGTATATTTATTGCAATAAAATTATATAAAATAATTGTAAATAAAATTTTAATTTTTTTCTTTTTTTTTTTTTTTTTTTTTTTCACAGATGCTTGCACTATTTCGGATCGGAGGACAAGTTGCAATCACACATGGTAGACTGTCGAGAAATGAACGACTGCGCCATCAGATTACCAAGCGATAAGGATAAGTG
Organism: Prenolepis imparis; assembly: GCF_030444845.1. Taxonomy (NCBI): domain Eukaryota; kingdom Metazoa; phylum Arthropoda; class Insecta; order Hymenoptera; family Formicidae; genus Prenolepis; species Prenolepis imparis. The sequence goes on along the minus strand of NW_028141165.1, from coordinate 19,714,282 downwards.
GCTCAGCTTCAACAACTACAACAGAAAGGAGCGACTTCCTTTCGTGATGTACGCCGACTTGGAATGTGTACTGAGGAAGACACCGGAACACGAGTCATACGATCAACATCACGAGGTATTTAGCGTTGGGTACTACGTGCAATGTTCGTACGACAACTCGCTATCCGCGTATAATTCTCGCCGTAGCATCGATTGCGTTTCATGGTTCGCCGAAGAACTTAAAAATTTAACTCATCGCGTAAAGGGTATTTTGTCTGATAATTTCCCCATGACAAAATTAACGCAAGATGAATGGGAAAAATTTCATAGCGCCACGCAATGTCACATTTGCGAAAAACCGTTTGCGCTGGATGATACACGCGTACGCGATCATTGTCATCTGACCGGGCAATACTCGCGCACTCAAACTGTAATATAAATTACAAAGACTCTTATGTCATTCCTGTAGTTTTCCATAATCTATCTAGCTACGACGCACATTTTATCATAAAAGAAATAGCTACCGCGTACGAAGGATGCATAGATGTGCTTCCAATAACAAAAGAAAAATACATTTCATTTACGAAGACTGTCAATAGTACCGACGACGACAAAGATCGGAAAACTTGTGTAAAATTACGATTCATCGATTCATACAAATTTCTCAGTGCTAGTCTTGACAAATTGGCTTTTTTGAATAAGGATAAGTTAAAAATTTTACGTTCCAATTTTTCCACATTATCCGTTCACAATTTCGAATTATTAATGCGAAAAGGTGTCTTTCCGTATGAGTACATTGACTGTGTGGACAGGCTACAGGACACGCGTTTACCACCACGCGAATCGTTTTACAGTTCTTTAACCGATGACACTGTATCCGAGAGCGATTACGCGCACGCCGAAAACGTATGGAATCGATTCTCCATTCAAACCTTGGGTGAATACAGCGATCTGTACTTAAAAACTGATGTCTTGTTGTTGGCAGATATATTTGAAAACTTTCGTGACACTTGCATCGCGAGTTACGGACTCGACCCTGCGTATTATTATACTCTTCCCGGTTTTACGTGGGACGCCATGTTAAAACATACACGCGTAAGTTTCGAACTGCTTACCGATATCGATATGGTCATGTTTATTGAACGGGGTATACGCGGCGGTCTAAGTCAATGTTCAGGAAGATACGTGCATGCTAATAACAAGTACATGCAGTCATATGATCCATCGAAACCATCATCATATTTAATGTATTTAGATGTAAATAATTTGTACGGATGGGCAATGTGTCAACCATTACCATATGCCGATTTTCGATGGGTCGACGACGTATCTAATTTTGATATATCATCTATCGCGCTCGATTCACCTACAGGCTATATCCTCGAAGTAGATTTAGAATATCCACAACACCTTCACGACACGCACGCTGACCTACCATTTTGCTCGATGCGCGACAAGCCGCCCAGCAAGCGGGAAGATAAGCTTCTCGCAACGCTATATGACAAGAAGCGTTATGTCATACATTACCGCAACCTGCAGCAGTGCACGCGTCACGGCCTTCGCGTTACAAAAATACATCGCGTATTACAATTCACTCAATCCGCATGGCTCCGCGATTACATTGAACTAAATACAAAATTTAGAACACAAGCGAAAAATGATTTTGAGAAAAATTTGTACAAATTGATGAACAACGCGGTATTTGGCAAAACGATGGAAAATGTGCGTAATCATGTAGATGTAAAATTATTGACAAAGTGGGACGGACGATACGGAGCAGAGGCGATGATAGCGAAACCAAATTTCCATAGCAGGAGCGTCTTTTCGGAAAATTTAATTGCCGTAGAATTACGTAAAGTAGAAGTAAAATTTAACAAACCAATCTATGTCGGCATGTGCATACTTGATATCTCTAAAATATGTTTGTATGAATTTCATCACGAGTACATGTCACCGCTCTATCGTGACAGATGCCGGGTAATGTACACCGACACAGATTAATATACCATATTAAATGCGCAGACGTGTATGGAAATATGAAACGCGATATCGCTAGATTCGATACGAGCGATTACGCTATGGATAAGGCGTACGGTATACCGCTCGTGAATAAAAAAGTACCGGGTCTAATGAAGGATGAAAATAATGGCGCGATAATGACGGAATTTGTAGGGCTTAGAGCAAAAATGTACGCTTTGCGAGTGGATGGCAAGAAGGACACTAAAAAAGCAAAAGGTGTCAAAAGTAACGTTGTGCGAGAACGATAACATTCGACGATTATACGCGGTGTTTGAATGAAGAGATTGAAATGACACGTAGTCAGTCATGTATAAGATCGAAATTGCATGAAGTATACACCATTCGCGAGACGAAAATTGCTCTAAGTCCGTACGATGACAAGCGGTGTATCATACCTGATTCGACCGACACATTACCGTGGGGACATTACCAGATACCCTTATAAAATATAATGTAATATATGTGTATTTCATATATTGTAACGGAAAGGACGTTTTTAATAAAGATTTTGTATTTCATATATATTTCATGTATATTTTTATATTTCAAATACTTTATATGTTGTACACATTATTTTTTTAATTTTAAGAAATTAATAAATACAGTTTGTATGAATTAAATTGCATTATCCATATGTATATATGTATCCAAGAGTTGTGCGAATTGTCAAATCCCAGCCATTTCACGTAAACCTCGTCACCTCTCCTGCGCAGTACTTTCTCCACGAGATACACGTCTGGATAATTTGCGCGATGCAACTCATGCTCGTAAAACGCTCCAGCGATAGATGTTTTGCGATAGTCCTCCAGTAGATAGGTTACGGGATTAGTACGCTGCACTTTAACAATTTTAAACACTTCGGTTGTCCAATTTGGTGTGTAACCCTTCTCGAAAAGTTTCTTGTACTTGCTAACGCGTACCGAGTCACCTACTTTCAACTTTGCCGGAGCGGCAATCTTTATGTTACTATATACTGTTTTTAAAAGTTTATCAGCGATCGCGGGGGTGACGTCGGCGAGTCGCATGCCGATCGTTCGATGCTTGCGCGCGTTGTAATCCGATACGAGTTCCGACAACGCGTCGATCCACTTGTAAGTTCCGTTCAGCGTAAACATCTTCCACATGTCGTTCTTCAGCGTGCGATTGAATCGCTCGACGACCGATGCCTTCATTACGGAATATGTAGAATAGTGATTGATGTTGCACGTCGGCGTTGTAAAATTCCTTCCCCATATCAGTTTGCATACGAGTATTTTTCGGACATCTCTTGCTATCTCGAATTATCTCGGCGATAGCGTCAGCCGTCTCGCTTCCACCTTTACTCTTGAGTGGTATGGCCCACGCGTACTTGCTCAACACATCGATGACGGTGAGTATGTAGTGATAACCTTTGTTGAAACGAGAATACGAACGCATCTCGACGATGTCAGCTTGCCACAGGTCATCGTATCCCCGCACTATGACGTGTCTTCGGGGAAAATTTTTCCTTGCCGGCGCGTGCAGTTCGTTCACCAACTGCCGTTTCTCCAAACTATGTTGTTTCTTCGCTTCGTCGGTTTTTCTCGATCACCGTTTGTCGCTCGTTTTATGATTCATTTTCGTTTGTCGTTCTTCAATAGCCGTTCTTGAGCCGTTCCTGACCCGTTCGTAGCCGTTCTTGAGCCGTTCGTAGCCGTTCCTGACCCGTGCGCAGCCGTTCCTGACCCGTTCGCAGCCGTTCCTGATCCGTTCTTGAGCCGTTCGTAGCCGTTCCTGACCCGTTCCTGAGCCGTTCCTGACCCGTTCATGAACCGTTCTTGAGCCGTTCGTAGTCGTTCTTGAGCCGTTCTTGAGCCGTTCTTGCATTGTTTACTTCCGTTCTTGACCCATTCGAAAATCGTTCTTGATTCGTTCGCTGCCTTGTTCACAGTCGTTTCCAAACCGTTCGCAGCCGTTACTGACCCGTTCGCAGCTCTGCTTGAGTTGTTTGTAGCCTTGCATGTAGCCGTTAATGACTTGTTCATAGCCTCGTTCGCAGCCCTGCTTGAGTTGTTGGTAGCCTCGTTCGCAGCTGTTGCTAGACCGTTCACTACCACTACCACTCATTGTAGTTAGATAGTAGTTCGATAATCCTTCGTAACTGTTCGATAATTTTTCGTAGCCGTTCGATAACCCTTCGTAGATGTTCGATAACCGTTCGATAGCCGTTCCTAACCCGTTCACTGCTGCTCATTCAGGTTGATAGCCGTTTCTGAGTTAGCGTTAGCGTTAGCCGCGCGTTGAAGTTCGTTTATCACAATCTGCATTGCCCGCACATCCTTCTCGAACGATGTCAGCTTCTCATCTGATTCTTTCTGTTGATTCATCAATCTTTTAACACAGGATTCCACATACAGTTTGTTGACGGCATCGGTGTCAGCCTCAGGTTGCGCTACACGGCGATTCTTCCGCGACCTTGCGTCATAGTCCGTAACGACGCGACACAGAGCGTTTTCGTGCACATAACTTTTCACCAATCTATCCCAAGAACCGCTTGTGCCGGTTGCATCATTTCTTGGTTCGAATAATCCAAATTTGTTGATAGGCATATTTTTTTCCCCCGATATGAGTGACGCCGATCGACTGATTAGATTGTCGAGACACCGTTTAATTTATAATAATGCCTGCTTCACGAAATTCCTCGATGATCGACAGGATCTCATTGTCGTGAGCGTTGTGGCCAGCTCGGCGCGAAGCGTCCAGCAATCGTACCCGATCCACTAGCTCGTTGGGGTCATCCCAGTGTATGTAATCGATCTTATTGTCGGTTAGCGCCATCGCGTGAGGCATGAATACTCCCTTTCCAGATTTTTTCTTTTCAATCGATATCAATGGTGCGATTATATGTTTGTACTTGTATCCCCTATTGCTTCGTAATTGGCCTTGTGTGTCATAATTGCGTTTATGCGCGTTCGTCGCCAATAATTTGCTCTTGTATTTATGCATATCATTCTCCGTGTAAATGTCATCATCGGGAATTCTCTTGAAGATCAACTCATATAATCCTGGTGTACCAATGTACCTCACTTTGTCTATAATTATAGAGTCATATTTGTCAATGTCGAATCGTTTGTTACCGAGACGCATTTCATCCTTATCGAAATAGACACCGTACACGTGATCGATTTTCCTTTCTTTGTCGCCACCGAGGAGAGTGCTCATGTACTCTTGTCCCAGTGGTCCCAAGTGCTTCCGCAACATTTCTTGACCTTCCAGTGTTTGTAATGTGTTTCGAACAAACCATGTTTCGAGCGTGCTGTCCGAGGTTTCGAAAACATTTTCGTTTGCGAGTGTTTCGGGTATCATAGGTTGTACGATTCTCGTTGTCGCGAACGGTGTAGAGGTTATCATCGGTTCATCCAGTAAAGCATCCGATGTACGCGGTGTCGATGAGCGATTCGGGTTTGACCGTTTCCTCTTTTTCGGTGTCGCATCATTCTTCTCCTCTTCCTCCTCCTCCTCCTTGTACCGCTTGATGGGTAAGATTTTAATCTTTGCGGTACTTTCCGGCTCGTTTTCCACCGCGATCGAGTTGTCGACAATCTTTTGTAGCGGCTCAATAATAGGTCTAAAATGGGTCTTGACCGGTCTTCAAAGCGCGATGTTTCTTGCGGATTGATTCACTCTTTTTCGCAATCTCCTTCGCTATCTTTTCACGCTCGCGAATATTATCGTTCTCAGCCATGTTGATAGAGTGTCGAACGCTCGTGTTTCACCTCTCTCGACAGAACATCGTCAACGACTAATTGTTTTGTGGTATCGCGAACACGTTAAATCCGTTTCTGTATCGGCCAACCGACTAACCGAACTATCCTTGTCTATTACTAGGAATCCATACTTTTGCTGCCAACAAGTACAACATAATTCACTAAAATCCTCGTATGACATGTCGGTATTCACGTGATCATTGTACACATGTTTCAAGTTGGTACCATCCTGTTTAAACAAGATTAGCAGGTTTGCGTTGTCGCGTATAAGATGTTTCGGTATTCTTGCGTATGTTTGACAGAGATAGAAGCAGTCGACGTTCGAGTGGCGTCCCATTGAAAAGTATTCTCTTATCGTATTTTGTTTGTCGCACGCCACGTCATCGAAAACGAAAATCGAGTTTGGACATGCTTCGCTCGGTGGAATGATGTCACTGTTATTGGAGAATGTAAAATAGCCGATTTCATCGATCGACGTCAACAAATTCTCCAGATACCGATATTTTGGCTGTTGCACAGGGTGTCTAGCGGTCAGGGAAATCTGGATAACCGGGTATTGTCAGGGAATTTTAATAAATCTGGAAATGTCAGGGAAAAGTCAGGAAAAACGATTTATCTGGATTTTTCACATGCTACATTTTTCTAAATAATTCGAAATTTTTTATTAAATAAATATAAAATTTTCACGCAAATTTTCTGTTTTGTTATAAATCGATTTATCTACAAGCGTGTTCGGTAAATTATATTTTCATCGTCGTGTTATTTTATTTCAATATGTGTTTCACAGAGACGAAATTAAAAGATGAATACCAAACAGCTTTGTCTGTACGACAAAAGTTGTGCGACCGTAAGATGTCGCGCCAGTAGCGCAGCTGGTACGTGCAAACATGTTTTCCATCTACATGATTTCTATTAATGTGAAATTTTTACCAACCTTTTCTTTCATTTAACATAAAATTGGTAAAATATAACAAAATATAAAGTTAAATTGAAATAGCGTGTCATTTCAACAGTAAGTAACAGTATTGTACAATATTTTATTGAAACGTGTTAGAAAAGAAATAGCAATTTAAATGAGGTTAGCTTAAGTTATGTATCGTTATGTTTCTATTGATGATCGTTATGTTTCTATTGATCATCGGCATTATTCACATTCAAGCATCACATTTAATCAAAACACCAATATGTTTAACATTTTCGATTTGGTTGATTTTGAATAAAAGTAACTCTTTTTTACTATCTGAAATAAATTAAACTTTAAACTTTCTGTCATATTAAATAAATTCGTTTATTTTTCTAAATACGTATGTTATTTTTCTAAATACCTTTCTTTAAAGAATTTTTTTCTTTAAATTTTTGTTTTTTAGGAATATACGATACAATGTCTACTAATACTAAGAAATGCAGCTTTAAGCCAACATGGACCAATAAAAACATTTTTTCATGGTTGAAACCTGTTCCAAACAACAAGTTTTCTGCACGATGTTCGATATGTTGTTCGACATTCTCTCTAACAAGGAGACTTACGGAAGTGTAACTCACCGATTTTAATGAAACTTTGCATACTTGTAGAACATCGAAAAATAATCGACACGTATTTTTTTATTTCGGCAATGGTGCGGGTTTAAGGATAGAAACCACCCTTTGAACGTTAAGGGTGGTCTCCAAGCATAGACAGAAAACAATCATTTAATTTAGAAGAAAAAATACTTCTAGGGAGGTTTTAATATAGCTGATTCAGAATCTGACGTCAAAATTACAAAATTCAAAATGGCGGATCCAATATGGCGATTACATCTCATGATAAAAGGGTGCTTTTTAAAATAGAAATCAGAAAACATTACATAAATAAATTAATAGAAAAAATGCTTTGAAAGCTTCTCTAGAAGTCTCTAGAAGAAACCTCCCTAGAAGTATTTTTTCTTCTAAATTAAATGATTGTTTTCTGTCTATGCTTGGAGACCACCCCTAACGTTCAAAGGGTGGTTTCTATCCTTAAACCCGCACCATTGCCGAAATAAAAAAATACGTGTCGATTATTTTTCGATGTTCTACAAGTATGCAAAGTTTCATTAAAATCGGTGAGTTACACTTCCGTAAGTCTCCTTGTAAGTAATATGGGTCGAAGAGCCGTGATCAGTCATATGAATGGAAAAAAACACAAAGAAATTGCAAAAAATCAAACCTCAGCGAGCTTCCCGATATTAAATAACATATTAAATAACGTTACCAAAATTGGATCCACGGACTCGATTCATTGTTCCAATACTCTCACTGCAACCAACGCGTCATCATGAATAATTAATTCTACACGGACTCCGCAGGAATCTCTGACGACTCTAACCGACGAAAATTGTCCAAGCAAGATATGTTCATCTACTTGTGCGGTACATTGCAATACAACAGCATCATGCAGTCATGTATCACAACTCTCTCAGAAATATCGAAAGTAGTATATCATTAATGAAAGTTGTATTTTTAGATAACGAAGTTGCAAACAAAATTCAGCTAAGCAAAGCGAAAGCAGCATATATGATTACGTATGGTATCACAAAATATTTCCAAAACAAACTCAAACAGCAAATCAAGAAATGTAACAATGTTGTAATCTCGTTGGATGAAAGTCTAAATAAGGTATGCCAAAAAGAGAAAAAATGGATATTTTAATCCGTTTTTGGGACGAAGAAAAAAATGAAACTGTAACGAGGTATTGGACTTCTACATTCTTGGGACACACGACGGCGTTTGATTTACTTGCGGCATTCAAGAGCTCTATCCCGCGAGACATGCTGCAAAAGATGATACAAATATCTATGGATGGACCAAATGTGAACTTCAAATTCCTTAGAGAGCTTAAACACGATTTAATTGAAAATTTTGGCAATAAAAGAATGCTGGATTTAGGCAGTTGTGAATTGCACACCCTACATTGTGCATTTAAAACTGGTATAAAAATTACAAAATGGGAAATAATTGAGTTCCTGCGAGCATTGTATAATTTGTTTAAAAATGTACCTGCTCGAAAAGCAGACTACATAAAAGCTTCAGGTTCGCAACAGTTTCCCATGAAGTTTTGTGCAATACGATGGTTAGAGAATATTTCAGTCGCCGAGCGAGCTAGTGCAATCTTACCAAATATTCGCAAATATGTGGAAAAAGTTACGAAAGAAAAGAAAGTCCCACAATGCGCCAGTTTTAAGGTTGTTACTGGCGCATTAAACGATAAATTGTTACTTCCAAAGTTGACCTATGTGAACTTGGCACCCGACTTTAAGAAAATGGATTTTTTTAAAAAGCATTCGATTACGCTCCGTTTGTACCCGTTTGTACCATCTTTGATTTCGTTTGTACCCCAAAGGGGTGCAAGTTATTAAGGGTTGAAAAATCGCCAGCACCCCACTTTAAGATAACGTAATTTTTTTGATGCAGTTCGATTCAGCATCGTTTGTACCCGTTTGTACCGCCTTTCGTTTCGTTTGTACCCTCACGGGGGTGGAAATACCAAATTTTTAAAATAGGGGTAAGAGCTAACTTTGTTATTTTGAGAGATATTTTAATTCTGTAAACGGGTGCTGTTTCGTAATCGTTTGTACCCGTTTGTACCGCTTTTCGTTTCGTTTGTACCCCTACGGGGGTGAAAGTACCGCATTTTTAAAATAGGGGTAAGAGCTAAATTTTTTATTTTTAAAGATATTCGAAATCTGAAAGCGGGTGCTGGTTCGTAATAGTTTGTACCCATTTGTACCGCTTTTCGTTTCGTTTATACCCCTACGGGGGTGAAAGTACCGCATTTTTAAAATAGGGGTAAGAGCTAACTTTTTATTTTGAGAGATATTTTAATTCTGTAAACGGGTGCTGTTTCGTAATAGTTTGTACCCGTTTGTACCGCTTTTCGTTTCGTTTATACCCCTACGGGGGTGAAAGTACCGCATTTTTAAAATAGGGGTAAGAGCTAACTTTTTTATTTTGAGAGATATTTTAATTCTGTAAACGGGTGCTGTTTCGTAATCGTTTGTACCCGTTTGTACCGCTTTTCGTTTCGTTTGTACCCCTACGGGGGTGAAAGTACCGCATTTTTAAAATAGTGGTAAGAGCTAACTTTTTTATTTTTAAAGATATTCGAAATCTGAAAGCGGGTGCTGGTTCGTAATAGTTTGTACCCGTTTGTACCGCTTTTAGATTTCGAATATCTTTAAAAATAAAAAAGTTAGCTCTTACCCCAATTTTAAAAATGCGGTACTTTCACCCCCGTAGGGGTACAAACGAAACGAAAAGCGGTACAAACGGGTACAAACTATTACGAACCAGCACCCGCTTTCAGATTTCGAATATCTTTAAAAATAAAAAAGTTAGCTCTTACCCCTATTTTTAAAATGCGGTACTTTCACCCCCGTAGGGGTACAAATGAAACGAAAAGCGTTACAAACGGGTACAAACGATTACGAAACAGCACCCGTTTACAGAATTAAAATATCTCTCAAAATAACAAAGTTAGCTCTTACCCTTATTTAAAAAATTTGGTATTTCCACCCCCGTGAGGGTACAAACGAAACGAAAGGCGGTACAAACGGATACAAACGATGCTGAATCGAACTGCATCAAAAAAATTACGTTATCTTAAAGTGGGGTGCTGGCGATTTTTCAACCCTTAATAACTTGCACCCCTTTGGGGTACAAACGAAATCAAAGACGGTACAAACGGGTACAAACGGAGCGTAATCGAATGCTTTTCAAAAAAATCCATTTTCTTAAAGTCGGGTGCCAAGTTCACATAGGTGACGACAAGATTACCATTTTCAATACAAAATTACTGCAAGCTTTTGACTCACATGTACCTTTGAAGAGACGGTACTTCAGGAGTCTGCCTGCTCATCAACGGCCTGGTCGATTGGCTCCGGGGCATGATGACGAGAGCATGTGATGCCTCAATGCCCCGAGCCAAAGCCAAACCGCGCCGCGCAGGTTACTGGTGGAGCGAAGACATCGCCGAGCAGCGGCAAGAAGCCATTAGAGCTCGGCGTCGCTTCACCAGACTCAGGCGACGTGGAGAGGACAAGGAGATAACTGAGGCGTACGACGATTACCGGCGTAAACGTAACGTCCTCAGTGCGGCCATCCGGAGGGCCAGGGCCAAAGCGTGGGACGAGAACCTTCTCACGCTGAACGCAGACCCTTGGGGGCGCCCATACAAAACAGTTATGAACAAACTGCGAAGATGGGCGCCCTCCGAGACGGAATCTCTTGACTCCCAAGACCTCGAGAATACTCTCGACCGGCTCTTTCCCACCATCGCGAGGAACTTACCTGAAGAGGAGGAACCAGTTTGGGGGGAAGAGGAGACAGAGGTAACGGGGGCAGAGATGGCCAGGATTACCAAAAGACTTAGGTATAGGGGAAACAAGGCCCTGGGCCTGATGGTATTCCTGGCCGGGTCTGGGTTCAGGCCTTGGACGACCTGTCCGTATTCATGAGGCAGCTCTTCACCGACTGCCTAAGAGAGGGGAACTTCCCCCCAGTATGGGAAAGAGCCAAGGTGGCCCTTATCCCAAAGGGGAGCAGTGCGACAGGGCTCCCTCCTGCTTATAGGTCAATTTGCCTATTAGACGAGGCGGGTAAATTACTCGAGCGAGTAATCGCTAATCGCCTCGTCGAGCACCTGTCCCGGATAGGACCGGACCTTCACGAGGACCAGTATGGATTCCGTGAGAGAAGATCAACGATCGACGCGATCATGCGCGTCAGATCTCTCGCGGAATCGATCATGGAAGAGGGCGGGGTGGCAATGGCAGTGTCCCTGGACATAGTCAACGCATTTAACACCCTGCCCTGGGATCAGGTGGGGATCGCGATGGAAAGACATCGCGTCCCCAGGTACCTCGTGAGGGTCATTCACAGTTACTTTCGGGACAGAAGACTGGTGTACATCAACAAAGAGGGATTCCAGTGCAGGAGGGAGATGTCATGCGGGGTCCCGCAGGGGTCAGTATTAGGTCCTCTGCTATGGGACCTTGCATTTGATAACATTCTTCGCACTGCTCTCCCCCCCGGCTGCAGCGTCGTTTGCTATGCAGACGACACGCTAGTGCTGGCCGGGGGAAACACTTGGGGGGAGGCGAGACAGAGGACGGAGCTGGCGGTGGCATGCGTTGTCCGCAGCATCCGCGACATGGGTCTTAGAGTAGCGCCTCACAAAACAGAGGCGCTATTCATCCACGATAGCTCTCATGGAAAGCCACCTGGGACTCATGTCGCTGTCGATGTGGATGGCATCCCCGTCCAGACAGCAACCCACATCAAATATCTGGGACTGCTGCTGGACGGGAAATGGACCTTCATCGATTACTTCGACCGGTTGGGGCCAAAAGTGGAGAGAGTGGCGGCAGCTCTAAGCCGCCTACTTCCAAATCTGGGAGGGCCTGACGGTCGAGTGCGTCGCATGTACGCAGGGATAGTCAACTGGCCCTTTACGGGGCACCGATTTGGGCAGAAGCCGCGAATTCAACCCGAAAGATCAAAGACGCGCTGCGACGAATACAGCGGCGCGTCGCGATCAGGGTAATTCGCGGCTATAGGACTGTCTCTCATGCGGCGGCCATCACCCTTGCTGGACTTCCGCCAGTGGAGCAAGTCGTACGGATGTACGAAGAAACGTACATCCAGACACGCGAGCTCCATGGGCGGGAGGTCACACTTACGGCGAGTGTGAAAGGGATCATGAAGGTCCAAGCCCGGCGACGTCTCATGGAGCGGTGGACGGGATATCTAGACAACGATATCCCGGACACCAACTCAAGGAGAAGAGTCGTCGGGGCCGTGCGTCCGGTGTTAGAAGAGTGGGTGGACAGAACGCACGGCGAGGTGTCGTTCCATCTTGCACAGATACTTACGGGACATGGCTGCTTCGCAGCATTTCTGTGCAAGATTGGAAAAGAGCGGACAACGCACTGCTACCATTGCTGGGATGATATGGACACCGCGCAACATACATTGGCCCAATGCCTAGCATGGGACAATGAGCGCGGTGTCCTGCAGGCAGCGGTGGGTGACGACCTCTCACTCTTGGTCATCATACCAAAGATGATCGAGAGTGAGGAGGCATGGATGGCAGTCTCCTCCTTCTGCACCACAGTCATGAAACAGAAGGAGGAGGCAGAAAGAGAGCGCGAACGCGCTCTATTGGAGCACGGGAGCAGCGAGTCCAGCGACGACGGGTACGCCCCTGTAACACAACGCAGGAGACGCCCCAGACGCCAGGACCCGTTGCATCCGCCGAGGCCAGGAGGAAGAGGAGCAAGACCCGGGGGGGAGAAGAAGAGGCAATAGCCAAAACTAACCCCACCCGGGCAACATAGAGCCTCGCGGGAGGAAGGACGGGGTCTGCCTTGGGGAAGCTCAAACCCTGAGACAGACCCAAGCTACAACTTGGGGTGCTTATGCCCCCCCTAAGTGGAGAGGAAGGTCCAAAGTCAGGACCTTCCCTAGTCACCCACTTAGGGGGAGGGGGGCCAGTATCTGGGCGGGAACCCAGACCTGATCCCGTCCTTCGGGGAAAGCTTTTCCCCGGGAGGGCGCGGCATGGGGGTGTGGCCCTCCCATGCCGCAAACTGTCGGGACGACAGGCCCCTCGCAAACCAAAAGTGAGGGGCAGGGAGTCGCTGCAAATCCAAAGCGGCGACTTCCACGGACAGACAAGGCGGGGGCCCTCCGGAAGTAGTGCAATTGCCAGATTTCCGAAGGGCTCCCAAAACGCTCGAGAAGGCCACCGTGTGGATTTTAGTGGGTAGGGGCAATGAAACCATTCCGACACGCCGTCGGGGTGGTGGAGCCTGAGTCTCCCTTTCCCGAGGGAACGGGGGTATCCGTAATTGGATTTCCCACACGCACAAAAAAAAAAGGAGTCTGCCTGCTCCCTGGCTCACGGATGTTATTCGCTCGGCGATGCGAGACAGAGATCGTGCTAGAAGAATTTGGCGCAAACATAGGCGTGAGGCAGACTACAACCGTTTCAAGGCCCTGCGCAACAGTGTTGAGAATCTTGTGCGCTCTGCGAAACATGCTTATTACATCGAGGCTTTCAGCCGCGCCGGCAGCTCCGATGAGGTGTGGAGTAGACTGAGAAATTTGGGACTGATCAAGGCAAGGGGCACCGGGGTTCGTCTATTGCATGGGGTTGACGAGCTGAATGAGTTTTTCAGTCGTAGTGAAGAGCATTCTAATGATGGAGGAACGCTCGAAGATATACTTGAAGGGAACTATTACAACGAAAGTTTCCATTGGAGCTATGTAACACCGTTGATGGTTAGGAAAATGATTGTCAGAACCAAATCTAATGCGGAGGGACTGGACGGCATTTCCATGAAACTCTTAAAGCTCACAATGAATTGTCTAATGCCGATCTTGGAGCACCTATTCAACTTCTCTCTCATGGCTGCAGCCTACCCTAGGCAGTGGAAGTCAACTCTCGTCTGTCCGATGCCGAAAACTAAGCATCCTACTTCTGTACTACATTATCGCCCGATTTCGATTCTTCCGGCGCTGTCGAAGGCTCTTGAGCGGATTGCCAGCGAGCAGATACGCCAGTATCTGCAGGATTATGGCTTGTATGATCCTTGTCAGGCTGCCTATCGGGCGACCACTCAACACAGACATGCATGATACGGATGCTGGATGAGGTCAGACAAGCGGTGGACCGAAGAATGGTCACCATCTCAGCATTTTTTGATTTCTCGAAAGCCTTTGATAGGGTAGATCATTTGCGGCTGATCAGAAAGTTAAAGAAATTAAATTTTTCTGATAGTGTCTTGAAGTGGATGCATTCCCATTTTGTGGGACGAAGTCAGGCAGTTAAAGACAACATAGAAGGCACTATCTCATCTCTGTCTCTGGTCGGCTCAGGAGTACCTCAGGGCTCAGTCCTGGGGCCGCTATTATTTACGCTCTATTTGTCGGATTTTAGACAGGTTCTAAAGCATTGCAAGTACAACTTATATGCCGACGACCTTCAGATATACATGCATTGTGAGCCCCGAAATTTGGCGGAGACCGTCCGAGAGATTAATAACGATGTTGAAGCTATCCTGGACTGGACTACAGATAACAATCTCGTCCTAAACGCTGATAAGACTCAGGCCATCATCATGGGTACCCAGAGATATGTTAAGGTTATCGACCTGACTACTATACCCAGTATTAGAGTTGATGGAACCGAGATCGTATACTCAACATCTGTTAAGTATCTCGGAGTAATTAACACTTTGTCTTGGGAGAGTCAAGTTACTAGCATAACAAAGAAGATCCATACGGTTTTATACCAACTAAAACTCTGTCGACAACTCTTCCCAGAAGCCCTCAAATCTAAATTGGTAATCACACTTATTCACCCTCACATCAACTACTGCTGTGCAGCATTCACGGATATGACAGCTGAACAGAACTTCATAGAGCTCTAAATTCGTGCATAAGGTTCATTTTCAATGCGAAAATGGATGAACATGTAAAACCATACTACCAAAGGCTCCGCTGGCTTAAGGTCGATATGCGTAGACACTATCTGGTTGGATGTCTACTATTTGGGATTTTGAAGAAAAAGAAACCGTGCCTTCTCTATTCAAATTTTGAGCGTAGGGTTCTGACATCGGATAGGGCTACCAGAGCACCTAGTGACACGCTAATTTTACCGCACTGTAGAACTGAGCTGTTCAAATGATCGTTCTGGCTCACGTCAATCAGGTTATGGAATGAGCTTCCTCCTAGTATTCGTAATGTGGACACACTATCAGAATTTAAGTGTGGTTTCTATGCACGCTTGTTGGATGGTCTGCGATTAGTTGAAGGGGATATATATGCCGTGGCTTTCTTTTTCTCTCTAACATACCTATACTATTCTGTTGCTTCTCTACCGGCTGTATATATGTATATATTTCTTTTTGTTTCTTCATGTAAAATAATGCCAAAAACAAAACCAAAGACTGCTTGCGCGGGCGCTCGCGGACGCGTCATTTCTACACTCTCACTTACTCATACTCAACACACACACACACAAGCACATATCAGCTCATGTACATACACTTACACGCGTTATACATACATGTTAACATGTTTCAATGCAATCAACATATAAGTAATTTTCACATGTCTAATCGGCATGAATTTAAATTTATGTATTGTTTTTATGCGCTTGAGGGGATTTATCCCAGAGCGCTCAATAAATATAGCTTTTTCTCTCTCTCTCTCTCTCTCTCTCTCTCTCTCTCTCTCTCTCCGGCGACAATATTCTCTCTTTTGATCAGGTTCCCGAAAATAAATTAAAATACACGCGAATTAATAATAATTAATAATGCGGCGCTCAGTCTCTCTGGGATTTCCGGTTTCGCTCTCTCTCTCTCGCTCTCTCGCGATTGGCGTGACCGCTCGGCTTTTTGCCCCGCGATTAGGTTGGGGTAAACGCGCGTCGTGACGACCACGTCACAAAGCACATCCGAAGCTGTGTGACGGTTATTAGAGTCCTATTCATGAGAGATATCCGACAGTAATTGGCGCATGTTATTTGACGTGAAGTACACCCTCTGTCCATTTTCAAGGTGCACTTAGCAGTACACCTTGAAAATGGACAGAGGGTGTACTTCACGTCAAATAACATGCGCCAAGTAGCTGAAAATCCATCAAGAACTACACTTACAGCATTTTTAGAATTGTGTAACTCAGATGACTTTGCAAAGACATTGCTCTATCATGAAGTCCCACAATATTACACGTGAGCCAATAACAAGTTTACTCAAAAGAAACGAGGGCAAAATGTCGAAGGGTATCCCGGAGTAAAAAAAGACACTGCAATAGGACGAGTTTATAATATACATCCAAATCAATCAGAATGCTTTTACCTTCGGATGTTACTGCACCATGTCCGTGGACCTACGTTATTTGAATCTTTTAGGACTGTAAATGGAGAAGTAAAATAAACATACCGAGCGGCTTGCAGAGACAGGGGTCTTTTAGAAAACGACGAACATGGGGAAAGTATTCTAAGGGATGCAGTAGTTTCTCAATCTGTCCTTAAATTAAGAGATTTATTTGTTATTATATTATTATTTTGTCAGCCATCTGAACCACTTAAACTATGGGAAACTTTTAAACAAGATCTTTGTGAAGATATACTAAACAGGACACGTCATCAAAATAACGATTTTACTGTGCCATTCAAAGAAAATATTTACAATGAAGGTTTGATTCAAATTGAAGACAAACTTTTAGAGTTAAATGGTAAAAACTTAACTGAATTTGGTTTACCGCCATCTAATCGTTTAAACTATAATCCTTTGGAAGCAACACTGAGACGACCATATGATAATAATCAATTGAATGCTTGCATCGAAGAAAATTATCCTAAGTTAGTGCCGGATCAACGTCAAGCATTTAATATAATACTGGATAGCGTCGACTACAACGAAGGAAAGGTATTTTTCATCGACGCTGCTGAAGGTACTGGCAAGACATTCCTCATAAATCTTATATTAGCCAAAGTTAGATCTTCCGGTAATATAACTTTAGCTGTTGCTTCGTCAGGCATAGCAGCAACGTTACTAAGTGGTGGAAAAACGGCACATTCAACTTTCAAATTACCCCTAAACGTATTTGTACAGCAGGAAGCTGTTTGCTCCATACGTAAAAATGGACCACTTGGTAAAGTATTACAAGAGGTCTCTTTAATTGTGTGGGATGAATGCACAATGAGCTATAGGGCACACATGGAAGCGGTCAATCGAACACTCCAAGACTTGAGACATTGTAACAAATTAATGGGTGGTGTAACTTTTGTTTTCACAAGCGACTTTCGCCAGACATTGTCTGTAATTGCAAAAGGAACTGATATTGTCAAAGCATGTTTGAAATTTTTGGCAATATGGAGTACTATTCAGACACTTCATTTGCGAACCAATATAAGAGCTCATCTAGGAGGGGGAGATAATGATTTTCCTACACAGTTACTGCACCTCGGAACGACAATATTCCTAATGATAATGGCTTTATAGAAATTGATCAAAAACTAGGATATGTAAACAGTACAACTGAATTAATTATGAAAATCTACTCTAATGTTAAATGTTTATTGCAGAAAAATTACAAATGGTTATGTGAAAGAGCTATTGTATCTCCAAGAAACGAATCTGTGAACGACATCAACAATATCATTTTGAAAAAAATCCCAGGAGAGTAAAGAGTACAAATCAATCGATACTATGGTTAACATGGAAGATACACTGCATTATCCCCAAGAATTTTTGAATTCTTTTAATCCGTCTAGCCTGCCACCACACCGTCTGATTTTGAAGATTGGCACTCCAATTATGTTGTTGCGTAATTTACATCCACCAAACTTATGTAATGGTACCAGACTTCAAATCAAAGAATTGCGTAACAATATCATTGAAGCCACTATACTTTTTTTTTTTTTTTGCGCTGTGGAAACCATCACCGTACCCTCCTCCCCCGGGTAGAGGATGAGGGTTATGTGGGACTCCTTGTTCCCCTTGACCGTTTCCCGAATGGATCGATCAGGGGGCCCAAGACCTACCTCACTAAAACCACAGCGGGTGCCTACGCTGGCGCTTACAGTGATGGCGGGGAACTAGCATTTGCATCACTTCCCGCCATCACCTGGCCCTGTGACCGGACGATGGGTCATGAGAGTTCGGGAGTTATGTGATTTAGGTAGTTTTCCTACCTTTAGCACGGTCGCCAGTCCGTTTCTCTACACTACGGACAAGATCTCTGGATCCCCGGAATGAGAACCCCTTCACCAGATGAGTACCGCTGCTGCGTAGTCTATCTGGTCCACAGACAGGACCACTGGATCCCCAGGATGAGAACCCCTGTTCCAGATGGTCACCACTGCTACTTGGTTTACCTTGTCTCCCGACAAGATTTATGGATCCCCAGGATGAGAACCCCTTCTGCAGATGAGCACCTTTACTGCTTCACTGCTCGCTGTACTGCGTAGCTTCCTTTGTCAGAGACAAAGGCACAAGATGACGTCATCCAACTGTCACCTTTGTTCGTCATACGAAATGACGCAACACTCGCGTCACACGCGTTGTTAATAATTAATCGTATTAATTGTTATTTCAGGAATCACCAGGATGTGGCAGCTTCCCGTCTATGCATCAGGATCTGTCCAGGATTCACCGAAGACGTCTCCACGCACAGGATTTCGTTAATGGATAAATGAACGAGCACTTGATTTTATATTATAAATATAAAATATTTATTGAATAAAATATAAAATATATATATCTCCCGTCACTTCCAATAACAAAATAAAACTGCGTACAAATAAAATAAAATTATTCTTGGTTAGTATTGCACGACTGACTCATTGCATCCGTACACGGCGGTGGTCGCGAGAGCAAGAGCCCTGGTCCCTCTCTCGGCTCTCCTTTTATAGGCGCGAGCCCCCACTCCGCAAGATGGCGAGCTCCTTACGCCAGCGCCTCCTTTAAAAGAAATCGGCAGCGGCTGATCTCTTCTCCGGGTCCCGAATCTGGCCTTTCGGGGCCCCTCCAAACCGTCTCCACTTCTTTGGTTGAGCTTGGCGGCTGCTTGGCTGGCTCCTCGCTGGTTGTAGCTGTGGCCATCCTTCTGAGCCTAACTTCCGGCTGCATAGCCCCCCCTAAAGGGGTTTGTCGTGGCTTTTTGTCACGACAAAGCTCTTTATTTATCTTGCGTGATTCAGTCGGTAAGTTGGCTTTCAATGCCCCAATATTTTCTTTGTTTTCCTCCTCGAAGGATAGTTTCCTTTTATTGGGCATTTTCACTTGGATGTCACTCACTATTTTTGGTTTGAGCTTTTTCTTGCTCGTGCTAGCCCTGCTTCTTCCTTCTTCGATGGCTTTTACTTCGATGATCGTCTCGTCTGCTTCGCATAACTTGACGTCCTTCATCATTATCCCGTTCTCTATTTTAAACTCCGCTGTGAACGGTCTGGATTTCTCCGCCTGTTCTTTTAAGAACTTTACCTCGATAATTGTTTGGACTTCGAACAGGTCCTCTCCGTTGTCATCTTTCAACAGTGACTTGTCGTAATACGTCTGCGACAATCCCTGTGCCTTTATCGCCGAAATAATCATCGCGTTTATGCGAGTGGTCTTCTCGTGTTCGGTCTCAATTATTTTGTCAATTTCTTCTGACGTAAATCTCGAATATTCCTCTTCGGCGTCGGCGAATTTTCGCAACATCTGTGTTCGCGTTTCTCTTCGCCTTTTGATGCCTTTTAGCCTTATCGCCTGCAACGCTCTTTTGAATTCAGCGTCCTCTTCCTTGTAGAAATCACTTATGGAGCTGGATTGCTGTCTCTTGTCCATGATTCTTTCGGATTTCACTACTACTTTGTCGCACGTGTTGTCGGCTGTCAAACGTAAACGGCCATATTGGATCTGGACCTCAGGGCTTGCTTTCATGTGGCTGCGGTCGCTGTCCTTCTGCCATCTATCCTCGGTGTGTTCTAAAGTCTTCCTTTCATCGTTAATACGATTAATCTTTTCCCCTAGGCTAGTGACTTTTCGGGAAATCGTATTTTTCGCTATTTCTTGCGATTTCTTGCTTAATTCTAACTTATTACTAAAGTTTGAACTAATTTTAATATTCTTAAACGCTAAATTAGTATTATTAACGCTGTTATCCGCTACTTTCTTTATTGTTAGCGAATTGTTGGAATATTTCCTTTCGGAAACGTATATTCCTGTTCTATTATTATTAATTTGTGAATTTTCACTAGATTCTAGTGATTTTTCCCTAGTAACTTCCTTAAATTCAGCTAAATTATTGAAAATTTTGCCTTTTTCTTTATTCTGAAGTAACTTGTTCAACTTTTGGGTACTTAGCATCGCCATTGCACCGCTTTCTATCTCGTTATCGATAGGTGTTGAAAATATTGATTCTGACGATGAATTCGTTAATACATCGACTATTTCGACTTCATTAGTCGATTCTTGTTTTATAAATATCTTATCACTAGAATCTAGTGACTTTTCGACATCGTACCTTAAATCTAGGTGACTTAAAGTTAAATTCCGATTAATTTCGGACAGTTTCGGTTTCTTAAGACTAAGTTTAGAGTCTCTATGAATGTCATTTGAGTCTTCGCCGAAATCTTTTTTCTGATTCGGTTTTTCCCTAAATTGGGGATTTTCCGCAACGCATGCACTTTTTGCACTGTCGGGAATTCGGATTTCCGATTGAATCGGAATTTCTCTGCTTTCGCGCACCTGAAAACTATTTTCGCGCACACTTTGCCTTATTTTGGGTCGTCCTTCGTTTTGGGGTTGACATTGGCTTCCCTCGGGTTTATGATCATCCTTCTGGTCAGCTTGGCTGCTTCCGGGTTCCTGATCATCCTTCTGGTCACCGTGGCTGTCTGCTACCCTGGACTCCAAAGATAAGTGTTCGTTCCATCTCGTTAGAGCATATTGTGAGTCGATTGATGCACCTTTGCTCTTGTTGAGATTTTTGGCAAGTTCTCTTCGCGTAATCCTCCCGATCATCAGACATGGTTCGTCTCCTTCGAGGATCATCGCTTCAATTCTTAACTCTTTTCCGTATGCTTCCATTTTAATTGGAACTGTTCGGATTTTAATCTTCTTCTCTCTCTTCAGATAAGCTGGGATGTTTTTTGTAGTTTTTATCCTCTCCAAGATGTGTCCATCACTTTCAATCCGTTGGACTGCTTTCTTAGTGATAACATTGAATTCTCCACGTGTGTCCATCAAGATCTTCATTATTTGACCTTCTACTAGACCCATCGTGAATGGAATTTGTTTGTTTCCGTATATCAACTTGGTTATTCTTGATATATGGCGCATCCCCTTCTCGCTAATCTTTTCTCTTCTTTTTCTTTTCAGGGATTTCTGGCTGACTTCCTGGCTGACCGTTGACGTTCCTGCTTCGTCGTGATTTCCACATCTATCGGCGTTGAGTTTCCATCCGGCTCGCTCCAGGTAAGTTCCTCCTCCCTTGTTGCTTCATCTTGACCTCTTAGATCGTTGATAAATCTGTTGATTTCTTTATGCTGAATTTTACCGACTGGTTTATCGGTTGTCAACATATTTATCTGCATCTCGGGCTTTAGTTTTGCCTCGCGGTGCGGTTTCAGTTGTCTGGAGTTGAACGTTCCTAGACTGTTCCCCTCCTCGTCCTCCAACACGTAAGCGTTTGGACGTACTTCCTGTCGTACGGTGTATGGACCTTCGAAGACTAGATGAATCTTTTTTGTCAACCGTCGACTGGCATCGCTCCTTCTATGTAGTTTCAGCCAAACCTTGTCGCCCGGATTGAATGGCTTAGCCTCTCCGTGCTTGTCGGTTTGCGTTTTTCTTTGGTCGGCCCTCTTTTTGAGTGTATCGGCCACCTTGTTGATCTTTCCTTCTAGATCTTCTTCCTCCTCGGCTTGATCGATGTCCTCCTCTTCGTCATCAACGTTACGCTGTGATTCGAATCTAGGATCGATATGCAGTGCGTCTTCGTAGTTAGGATGTAGATCCACCGGTCGGTAACCCGTACTTCAGTGTGTCGTTGCGTTGATTGTGATCTCCGCGCGTTTGACGATCTTGTCCCATCCTGTTTGTTTCTCGTGCGAATATAGCCTAATAATTCGGCCTAATTCTCGCATAACCCTCTCGACAGGGTTCGATTGAGGGTTATATGGCGACGTTTTTCGGATGGAAAACCCTATTTCCGTCCCGAACTCTCGCCATCTATTAGTTATAAATTGACCCGCGTTGTCGGTAAGTATTTCGTCCGGTATACCGACTGTTGGAAAATACTCTAATTGCAAGCAATCCATTATGGAGTCTAATTTCTGATTTTTTAACGGAAAGAGTCGCGTTAATTTAGAAAACTGATCCATTAGGACCAGTATGTATTTATTTCCGCGTGGAGTTTGCGGCAATGGTCCAAATAAATCTAAAGAAATTACTTGGCCAGGTTTCTCAGGTAATGTATAGTACTCGGTACCCCTCGTGGGTCGGGTATAGTACTTCGTGGCTTGACACGCTTCACAGGACGCTACTACGTCTCGTACCACGCGCTCTAAATTTAATATCGACATGTATCGTTCCACGAAGTCGGTAACTTTGTCGGTACCAAAATGCAGTAGGTAATTGTGTACCCTATCTACAATATTCCATTTAATGGACTCTGGTACAATTACACGATCTCCGCCTGTTTTATTTAGTCGAATTAAACCTTCGCGTTCTTGAAAATTGTATGGACGTTCGCGAGTTTGCTCTAACAGTTCCTCGTCCGCCCGTTGCGCTTCCGCAATGATTTCGCACCAATTTGACGTCTCGGTGTCGTCGTTCGGTTTGCTTATCGCTGCGATACGCTTAGTTTTCTCCTCCTTCTTTACGTAACCGTTTTTAACATTATTACGCGACAGTGTGTCCGCGATTTTGTTTTCTTTTCCCGGTACGTGTATTATTTCGAGCTGGAATTCGTTGAGAAACGACATCCATCTCGCGATTCGCGAACTGTCGTTCGCGCATGCTCCTACAAACTTTAACGCCCGATGATCGGAGTGAATTCTAACGTGTCGGCCTAGCAACGTAGTGTGCCATTTTCTAAGCGCCCACACCAATGCGAGACATTCTATCTCTGTTACCGTATAGTTTAATTCAGCCCCCTTCAGGCTACGGCTCGCATAGGCTACCGTGAATTTTTCCTCCGATTTATCGTCGTTGTATTGGTAAAGCATCGCGCCTAGTCCGTACTTTGACGCGTCGACGTAAATACCAAATTTCATTCCCGGACGAATTACGAATAAACTATCCGCTTCCTCGAACGCTCGTTTAATCGCCTCAAACGCCTGTTGCGTTTCTTCGGTCCATAGGAATTTTATCGATTTCTTAAGTAAGTTTTCGAGGGGTTTTGTCAACTTGGACAAATTTCGCACAAAACGACGATCCCAGTTTACGAGTCCCAGGAAAGCTTGAATGGCTTTCTTATTTTTGGGTTTCTCGAAGTTTCTAATCGCGTTTTTCGTACTTTCGTTCATCTCGGCCTTCACGTTATCGAACGTGTGTCCCAGAAAAGTTATCTCAGTTCGGAGAAATTCGCATTTGTCGCGGTTCAATCTAAACCCTACTCTGCGCAGTTTCTCGAGCACATAGTTCATATGGAACAAGTGTTCTTCTATAGTATTCGACGCGATCAGTATGTCGTCTAAATATACGATGGTAAACGCATCGCATTCGTCCCCTATCGCCGCTCGCATAGCTCGCGTAAACGAAGCACCCGCTGTTTTCAGCCCGAAAGGTAAACGTTTAAAGACGTACGATCTATTGTCGAACATAAATCCGGTGTATCGCTTGCTTTCCGCGGTTAGCGGTATCTGCCAGAACGTTTTGGCCACGTCCAACGTCGTGAAGTAACTCTTATTGCCTATTCGGCGAAATACTTCGTCGATCGTCGGAGGTTGTTCGTGGTCGTTGGTCATTCGTTTGTTCAACTCGCGCACATCTACGCAAAGTCGAATGTCACCAGACTTCTTCACTACTATCACGACTGGGTTTATATACTGAGTCGTGGCTTTCTCGATTATATCCTGATCTTCGAGTTCCGCTCGTTGTTCGCGCACCCGTTCTCTGTGTACCTCCGGCACAGGATATATTTTCGTTTTAAACGGCTTTTCCGAATTCATTTTTATCTCGTGTCGGTAATGCGTCACGCACCCTATCACGTTTTCGAACAGCTCGCCGTTGTTGTTGATTATAATATTTAATTGTCTTTCCGCGGTGTCTATGTCTATCGCGTTTAATTCGACAATCGGTTCCTCTCCTTCCGGAAAGTCTAATGTAAACCGGCTTACGTTGCATCGCAAAGTCGCGGTTTGTTCGGACAAGAAGTCATGCCCTAAAATCATGTCGTAAGACAAGTTCCTAACCACGTATACCTCGTAAGTGAATTCTCTACCCGTTAAAAAGAAAGTCAACTGTACTCGGTTCGCGATTGGCTGTCCTCGGTCGGAAAACGCTCCTACCAAGGAAAATTTCCTTATCGGTATGATCCTCATTGGGATCTTTCTTTGGTTTAACGTGTCGTATAAAGCTTTAGTTATCGCGGATATCTGTGCCCCGGTATCGATTAACGTTTTTACCGACACGTCTCCTATCTTTACCTCCGCGTACGGCATCGCCCTCGCGTTGGTTTTTTCCTGATCCTCCTTAGATAGATTGTCAACTTCGCGAATTATTTCCTTCGTTCTCATAATCGCGATTTTCTTATCGGATTCTACGTCATCCTCCGCTTCGCTCGTCTCTTCCCTCGTATCGATAGTCGCTACTTGTTTTCGCTGAGCAAGATCATTTTTTACCGACACTTGTTTGAACGCTTTATTACCGGCGCTCTTGTCGTATTTGTTGACCCCTTTATTGCCCATTTTACCGACACTTTTTATTGGTTCTGAGGTTTTCGCGGTATCTGGCGTATGTTCCGAATTTTCGCGTTTCGCGTTATTAGCTTGATAACCCGTATTAGGTTTCGCGCTTGTTTGATGATTTCGCTCACTCGTGTTTGCGAATCGTTTGTTGTTTACCCGATCCCTATTCGGATATTCGGGTTTAGTTTTCGGCGTTTCGGTACGCGGTTTCTGCGCTTGTATCCTTTTACGCTCGTAATCTAGTTCGTCTAGTAGTTTTATAAACTCTTCGACTGTTTTTACCGTAGTCGGTCTAATTTCCCTAGCTACGGTTTCGCCAAAATGCCTTTTTACGCATCTTATGACTTCGTGATCCGCCATTGGCGGTGACAAATATTTGGCTTGCTTGGATACGTTCAACGCGTATTCCGACATCGAGATCGCGGAGTCGTATTTATACTTCCCGTTGTATACCTCTTCGCGGAATCGCGCCTGTTGTTCCTCGCCCCAAAAATAGTCTCTAAACGCTTCTTTCGCGTCCTCTATATCGTCGGGATCGCGGATATCATGCCAGCTGGCTGCCGCGCCACGCATGCACCTACCAAAGTAGTAGAGCTGGTCTCGCTCGTCTACCCCCTCGTACTTTACGATATTCTCGAATTTCCGTAGGAATTTAATAGGATTCTGCGCGTCATTTCTCCCGGTGAACTTCAGTTCCTCGAATGGGTTCTTCAACCAACCCCCCCTCGGTAACTTAGCTCGTACGATCATATTTTCACCTATAGTTACGAAAGGACCCCTGGAAACCTCTTCATCGCTCGACGTTGTGTCGCGGACCCTGTTAGTCTCGGCGCGTCTCGCTTCGGTCGCGTTTCCTTTACCTCGAGCCTCAATCGCGTCTAGTCGGTTACTAATTGACCTCAACAGTGTCGATAACTTATCATCCGTTGATGGGTTACCGACCATGCCTTCCCTGACTCGCATGATACGGTCAGTTCCTACCTTACCGACTGTTGGATCGGTTTGGTAGTTATCGACTTTACCGACGTACCCGTCGGTCAAGTCCCTTCCTTCCTTATCGACTCGTGACTTTGGAATTGTCTTGGACGACTCTGTCATCATCCTTCCTAACCTACTCGTCACTTTGTCTAACTGTGCACGCAGCATATCCACTTCCGCGCACTTGACACCCAACATTTCTTCCGCGCTCAACGTTGACTTCGAACGCGTCGTTACTTTATCGCGTACTTCCGTATATCGCGACGTAATCTCATCATTCGCGTCCTCGTTCGCGTCCGTCGCACTCTCGTTTTGACTTCCGGTTACGAGTTTCGCGATATTTTCCCCACGAATCGGCGAATGCTTCACCGGTCCCGGGATTTTCGTAGTGATCTCGCTCCCTCTCTCCTCACACTCTCTCTCGTCTTTGTCGGTCATTATGCAATGTCCACGTATCAGGCTCTACCGTTAACTATTGCCGTATCGCTACGCACGATCGAACACGGTTATTTCGTCACGCTCGCTACTCGACTTCACCGCGTGAACACGTATTCGTAAAGCACTCACGACACTTGGGTAGCAACGTCCTGTCACGGTCGCCAATTCGAAAAATTAAAATACACCTCTTCAGTTATTCTAAAGATTCTCTGATATATTTTTTTTCTACTGGATATGTTACTTTACCGCGCGATATTCCCACAGACACGGGACACCGGACTTCGTTTCCAAAACAGGATTCGCGGTTACGGTATCAAATTCCCCGTAGACTAGCACAATAATACTGTGACCGGACGATGGGTCATGAGAGTTCGGGAGTTATGTGATTTAGGTAGTTTTCCTACCTTTAGCACGGTCGCCAGTCCGTTTCTCTACACTACGGACAAGATCTCTGGATCCCCGGAATGAGAACCCCTTCACCAGATGAGTACCGCTGCTGCGTAGTCTATCTGGTCCACAGACAGGACCACTGGATCCCCAGGATGAGAACCCCTGTTCCAGATGGTCACCACTGCTACTTGGTTTACCTTGTCTCCCGACAAGATTTATGGATCCCCAGGATGAGAACCCCTTCTGCAGATGAGCACCTTTACTGCTTCACTGCTCGCTGTACTGCGTAGCTTCCTTTGTCAGAGACAAAGGCACAAGATGACGTCATCCAACTGTCACCTTTGTTCGTCATACGAAATGACGCAACACTCGCGTCACACGCGTTGTTAATAATTAATCGTATTAATTGTTATTTCAGGAATCACCAGGATGTGGCAGCTTCCCGTCTATGCATCAGGATCTGTCCAGGATTCACCGAAGACGTCTCCACGCACAGGATTTCGTTAATGGATAAATGAACGAGCACTTGATTTTATATTATAAATATAAAATATTTATTGAATAAAATATAAAATATATATATCTCCCGTCACTTCCAATAACAAAATAAAACTGCGTACAAATAAAATAAAATTATTCTTGGTTAGTATTGCACGACTGACTCATTGCATCCGTACACGGCGGTGGTCGCGAGAGCAAGAGCCCTGGTCCCTCTCTCGGCTCTCCTTTTATAGGCGCGAGCCCCCACTCCGCAAGATGGCGAGCTCCTTACGCCAGCGCCTCCTTTAAAAGAAATCGGCAGCGGCTGATCTCTTCTCCGGGTCCCGAATCTGGCCTTTCGGGGCCCCTCCAAACCGTCTCCACTTCTTTGGTTGAGCTTGGCGGCTGCTTGGCTGGCTCCTCGCTGGTTGTAGCTGTGGCCATCCTTCTGAGCCTAACTTCCGGCTGCAGCCCTACCTATCCCGGGAGAGCATCTTCCCCGTAAGGAAGATACTCTCCCCTGCCATCGTGCGAAACCTACCCGGTTGCGGCGCAGGGGGGCACCGCCCCCACGCCGCGCCCTCCCAAAAAGTTTGGGGGACGGGGTCACGGCTCGAGTGTTCCCGCTCGAGCCGCCACCCCCCGCTCCCGGAACGAGGCTCCCTCTCCCTCCCAAAGGGGAAAGAGATTCGGCCATCGCTCCGGGAGCTCTACTTCTGGGAGTTCCCCCCAAAAGGGGGGGAAAATCCGTCCGCAGGCAGTGATGTCCTCCCACCGGTGCTCTAAGGCACCGCGTCCCTACCCGGGGGACCACAGGACGTTCAATGAGACTCCTAGCGAGTCCCTGTGATCCCCCTGCCCCCAAGCCGCGGTTCCCTCCCTTACGGGATTCGACCATCGGCCCGGGGGCAGCGCCGAGGCCCTCCCCGGGGGGAGGAACTCGGCTGGGGCGGGAACGGATGCCGCCCGACCCCCGGCCGCAAGGCTTTCGCCACGCGGTCGCCGGCCGGACGACACCCGCCCCCGCCCCCCTCCTAGAACTACAATCTTACCCTTACAGGCCCTTTCTTCCCGGTTTTGGGCGGGGAGGGCACAGCGCCCCCCGCCCATCCACTCCGACCTTATGGGCCCCCACTTACTACATCACCGGGCGAGGGGAGGCAAAGCGCCCCTCGCCCGACCTTCCGTTGAATTGGCCGCCTCTCACTGAGAGGCGGCCCCTCCCGGCAACAGTTAGGGGAACCTAAGTTCCCCCTACTGTCACCGGGCTCGGTTTTGTTGGCGACGGGGTCTCCTTACTCTCCCTCTCTTCTGAGCCCCGTCGCCATCTTCCTCTCCCTCGTCGCTGGCTCGCTCTCGCTGCCTTTCCGCCTCCTCCTTCTGCACCATAACACTGGTGCAGAAGGAGGAGACCGCCTCCCATACTTCCTTGCTCCCGACCATTTTCTCGACTATGGCCGGGAGCGATAGATCCACTCCGACTTTCTCGACAAGGACACGGCGCTCTTCTGCCCACGCTGGGTAAAACTCCAGCGTGTGCTGCGCCGTGTCCCTGTCTTCGTCGCAGTGATAGCACTGCGTGGTGCGCTCCTTCCCGATCTTGTGCAGGTACTCGCCGAAGCAACCATGCCCAGCGAGCACCTGCGTGAGGTGATACGACATCCATCCGTAGGACCTGTCCACCCACTCTTCCAGCACAGGTCCCACGGCCCCAACGACCCTATTTCCCGAGTTGGATGGGGGGATGTTTCTCAACCATTCCTCTCGTTTCTCAATCAAACGTCGTCGGGCCTGCGCTCCGACTACGCCTCGAACCCTCTCTGTAACTTTGAAACCCATCCCACGGAGCTCCTTGATTTTTGCATACGCCCGTTTGTAAGCGTACGCCTGGAGCTCCATGGGAGGCAATCCCGCGAGGGTCGAGGCCGCTGCATGCGACATCGTCCTGTAGCCGCGGACGACGCGGATGGCCATCCTTCTTTGTATCCTGCGAAGGATATCTTGGATACGCTTTTTGGCCACCGCCTCATCCGCCCAGACCGGTGACCCATAAAGGGTCACCGAATTTACTACTGCCGCATGCAGCTTGCGCACACGGTCGTCCGGCCCACCAAGATTGGGCAGCAGGCGGCTAAGTGCCGCCGCTACCCCACTGGCTTTTTCTGCCAGACGACCGAAGTGCGCGTCGAAACGCCAGGTGCCGTCCAGCCAGAGCCCCAAGTATTTGATACTCGGCCCTAGCCGGACGGGGATGCCGTCCACGATGACCAGGGTCCCAGATGGCTTCCCCCGAGAGCCATCATGAAAGAAGATGGCCTCCGTTTTGTGGGGAGCCACCTTGAGACCCAACTCCTTGATTGCTCGCACCACGCAGGCTACCGCGATATTTGCCTTTCCCTTTGCTTCCCCCCAGTCGTTCCCCCCGGCTAGGACTATTGTGTCGTCTGCATAGCAGACGACACGACAGCCGGGGGGAGGGCAGAACGTAGCACTGTGTCGTAAGTGATGTCCCACAGCAGCGGGCCCAGCACTGATCCCTGCGGGACACCACACGACACTCTCCTTCCGCATTGAGTACCGGATTTGTCCCGGTACTATAGGCTCCGATCCCGGAAGTAGCCCTTTACGACCTCCACGAGATATTGAGGGGCGCCATGATCTACAAGGGCGCCCCTCACCTTTCCCCAGGGCAGGGAGTTGAAGGCATTGGTTATGTCTAGTGCCACGCCAACAACCACCCTGTCCTCTTCAGTTTCGGATTCCGCGAACTGACGGACGCGTAGAATTGCGTCCGTCGTTGATCTGTGTTCACGGAATCCGAACTGGTCCTCGTGGAGGTCCGGCCCCACTTCCTTCATCTGCCTGACGAGTCGGCTATAATTCTTTCAAAGATTTTGCCGACCTCGTCGAGCAGGCAGATGGGCCTGTATGCGGAAGGCGCTCCGTCCGTTCTGCCCCCTTTTGGGATAAGGACCAGGTTGGCCTTACCCCAGACTGGGGGGAACTCTCCCGACTTCAAACAGTCGGTTAGTAGCCGTCTTATTGGTCCTGATAGGTGTGTCAAGGCGTATAGCCAGACCCTTCCGGGAATGCCATCAGGCCCCGGGGCTTTGTTACCCCGAGCCCTGAGTCTCCTGGCAATCCCGGCCAGTTCAGCACCGAACACCTCATACTCCTCTTCCCACACGACGGGTTCCCTTACGTATAACTCGGGAACTCTTTCGCATTGTGGGAAGAGGGTAAGCACTATACTTACCGGCCCCGCAGAAGGACAGTTAGCATATATTCCACGCATTCCGATGATCCCTACTGATTTACCCTTTTCCTTCAAACGTTTACAATTTCCAGTGAAAGTTTCTTTTGCGCTAACCATCAATAAATCACAGGGACAAACTTTCAAATTTATGGGCATAGAGATTTAAGAGGAGAATGTTTCTCACACGACCTACTCTACATTGGTTTTTCTAGAGCAGGAAACTTTAAAAATCAATATATTTTGATATCAGAAGGAAATAAAACAAAAAAATATAGTATATTCAGAGGTGCTATAGGTCTATCTACATACAACGTTACATATATACGTTAATAATATTAGTTTAAGTATAGTGTAAGAATAATAAAAACAACTTTCAATAAATAAAAACATTTTAAAAGCAAACTATAATACAAAAAAAACACAAAAACTGTACACTACAAAAACACAAAAACTGTACACTACAAAAACACGAAAAAAATTTGTAAAACTCTAGAAAAACCTTAAAAAATTTACATAGGTATGTACTTTATTAGTAGTTTAAGTACAGTATGAGAATAATAAAATCATAAAATTAAATAACAAAGCTAACCATAATATTGAAAAATACACATAAATAAAGATAACAACTTAAAAGAAATGACATTTGTTTCATTTATTACAGAATTGTTATTTTCTTATATTTGCCCATCTACAAAAATCCGCACATACCGAGCGCGCAAAGCGCGCGAGGAACAAACGCCAACTAGTCCTGTATATGAAAGCATTGAAAAAATCGTAAAATGTTTTAAAATTATTTTTATATTCACAAATTTGACAAAGCAATAGAAGTTCGGTAAAACGTACCACTAACTTTTTCCTATATTATACTGGTATGATTTATTAAATTTTTACTTAAGTATAGTTCTTTTTTCTTTATATTTAGATGGACAATCGAAGAAAATATTAAATTTTATAATTATATTGGGAAAATACTTATTTAATGTTATATTTATTATTATAAGTATGACATTCTTATAGATATGTTTTATTGCAGACTAAGAAGTAAATCTCGAGGAATGTCAGACGCCGATTTTTAAAAAATTTTTTACAGTTGTTTCTCATGTCAAAATAGAAAAATGAAGAAATTTGTCATTGTTTTTAGCTCAAATACATTTTTTTCATTATTTTTTGAAATTTTTTAATTTTGCGAAAATATACTACTTTTTACATGTTTAAAACATTTCTTATTTTTTAAGAATAAATCTATCCGATTTTTTAAAACTCGGCACACAAATAGAACATCAAATAATAGTTTATCTGTTTTCTTTCTATCGCATTAAGCAGTTTTGAAGATAGTAATTACCCTTCGAAACCCTTTTTTCTTATTTCTATATAAGAGGTTCTATAAAGGAAAGTTGAAAAAAAACATATGATATGCATATGATAGGCAGCATTCGAGGTCGCCGATTATATGAATCAGAAATTCATTTTACAACATTCAAATTGGCGAACGTTATTCTTAAGAAGTTGTTCAACTTGTAAAAATTTTTTTCAGAAAATTAAATCTCAATCAAGAAAAAGTAATCAAGTACATTTGTGTGTGTATATATATACAATAATTCTTGTTAACTTAAAAATTAAATATACTTATTTTTATATATTTTTATATTTTTATAAACTTTTAAATATTTTATATTTTTTAAATATTTTCTAAACATTTCTTATTTTTTTATATTTTTACATATTTTTTACATATTTTTTATATCTTTTATGTTTTTTATTACTTTTATCATTTTTTTTTATAATTGTATAACTAATTTTTAAAAATTAGTATTATAATTGCATTCCTTGCAATTATTCAACATAATTTTCACAGATATGGACATATTGAATAATGCTATGATTTGCACATAAATGAAGCTTACAATAACTACAAAACTCTATTAAATAAAACATTTCCACAATTATAAATTTCACATATATGTTTCTCAAAATTTAGACAAAATTGTGAAAATGTTTGGAATTTAGCCGATGGTTTTTGTTTTATATAACCAGCCTTATACCATGCGTAAATTTTTAAAGGTCTGAAGCGTGGTGATGATATCTGATTCCAAACAAAGTCATTTAATTTGAGGACACCATTACGAGTATATGTATCAAAATTTAACTCGTCCGCAATAATGGTATCCTCAATTTTTCGCAAATAATTTTTGAATGGTCTGAAAAAAATACATCCAAAGGTTGATATAATGCAGTACATTTTGAAGGAATTTGGTGAATTAGTGCTGGAATTTTCTGTTGGAGTACCTGATAGAATAGTGTCTTTATTATTATAGGTTGACCACGAATCAACCAACAATATTGATTTCGTATCAGAAGATAAATTAGAATAATAATTTTTTAAAAACGCTTTTACGTTCTATATTGTTGCGCGCGAGTCAGTGTTTTCAGAAATGAATCGCACAATGCAACACCATTCATAAAAATATAAAATTCGGAAAGGTTAACTTCACACGCGAGAATTGCTGCAATACCGTCGACATATCGAGAGTAATTTGAAATATATCGTTGCGTGCGAGTCAATGTTTCCACCATTGTTTTTTGTTACAATTTTCAATTTTATTGTTAGAGGTACAATTTAAAAACTCATGGATACAATTTAGCAAACCTGTATTGTAAATTGTACCAAATATCACTTTAAAAATTTTTTAATTTACAATATGAAACAATGATAAATTTGTGTTAATGTTTAGCGTATATCGTTAACAAAGAACTATAATTTCAATGAATAAATTTTATCATTTCTTTGATAGTTTTATTGCAATTTTAATATTTACCTTAGGGGGGGTACGAGTTATATATATATATATATATATATATAGAGCATACTTTCCCCTATGTTTTTGTGAACTACGTAGTATCCAACAAAAATTTTGGAATAATATATCTAATAATCTTTAAGTTTGTTTTTTCTTTATTTTTATTAGAAATATATATAATTTTAAAATACTTTCTCTATTTAGTAAAAGAATTGTTTTCAATATTGATATTTGATAAATACTTTTTGATGTGAAATTCATATTTTAGAAATTCAATATTAGATTTATTTTGCGTTTTAATTGAAGTTTAATTTAATATTTTACTAATTATGGAGCCCACACACATCGAAGGTTTTTTCCAACGTATTTCCAAACAGTTCGACAACAATTCTACGATTCTTTTGAAATCATACTTCCAACCAACAATTAACCTTTTTACTTCGCTGCAGAAGATATGATCTAATACCTCCACATATCAAGAATCTAAAAATCAACCTCTTCTTTCATAGTAACAGCGCTATTTGTAAGTTTGATAATATCATGAAAAACAATCAACATAGATTATTAAACTTAGAGATTAAAGATTAAAATTTTAATTTAAACTATTTGCGTACAATGATTAGAAATATTGAAGAAAGACTTTTCAATTGCCTACCACACGATTTGGTCGTTAGATTTTTTGAATTAAATAAACAAAAAATCTTAGCGTTTAACTATAGAATAAAAAACAACGCAATCAAGAAATTTAATAATATAAAATTTAGACACATTTGTTTGAATACGTTTAAAAACTTAGATAAATCAAAATGACTGGTAAATATCCGTAGTAAAAAAATTTCTGACACAGTTTCTGACTTTTTAAGCTTAGGTGAAAAATTTGCATTACTGTTGCACCAAACCGACAAAAATGACCGTATCGACTACGTTCTTGATGTTGTCAAGAATGTCGAAGAGAACTGTTATAATATTCCTACAGATTCCATTGAAACAACTAGAAGTTCAGTTGCAAATTAACTGCAAAAATTCCTTTGTGAACATAAACATATCGACTATCTAGACAGATATGTTCTCAAGACGTTTTCTCTATGCAAAAAAATTATACATGATAATGAAGATATTCTTGTCACCAGAGCGGACAAAGGTCAGACTACTGTAGTCATGGATAAGAAGGACTATTTACAAAAAATGGATTTGTTATTAAACGACTTTTCGACGTATAAAAAATTAAAAAGATACGATCAAACATTTAACCAACAAAATTAATTCGTTAGTCAAGTCTTGGCGCGGTAATGACTTGATAGATGAGACCACTTACAAATATTTAAGATGTACTAATGGGAATTTACCACGTTGTTACGGATTGCCGAAGATTCATATAACTGGTTGTCCCCTACGGGTTATTGTATCGTCACTTGGTAGTCCGTTTTACAATGTCTCCAGCTATATTCACAATATATTACATAGCTCCATTAAAAAACCTAATTCCCATATCAAAGATGGATGGTCGTTTGTTGAAAATATTAAACAATTTGTGTTGGAGTGTTACGACGATATGGACGATTTAAACGTCGCGCCAAACGGCACAGCATACTAAAACGAGGTAGCGACACAGTCAAAAGGGGGCGCAATGATTTCTTTTGAGCACATGTCGTGCGATGCATACTGTTCCTTTTGTTACTTTCGGCCTGCGCCCTCTATAAAATATCCTTTTCTTTCTATTCTTCTCTCTCTCTTTATTTTTACTTTGGACTGATCGTGTCGCTACAGATAATTAGTTACTTTTGTTCAACTGTAATCCAGCACTATACAAGTACTGAATAAATATTATCTTTTCTGAACAACTTACATGTGGTAACGATACTTATTGATATCACGGTCCTTGGTCGCATCACCGTGTGTACTTAACGTGCATAAGTTCAACAGTTTTTTATTAATGATGAAGATGTAATGATTTCTTTGGACGTCACTTCACTATTTACAAATATTCCTAAAGAGTTAGTTATGAATGCTATTAAAAAATGTTGGAGTGATATTGTTAACAACACCAAATTTAACTTGCCACAATTTTTACATGCAGTTGAAATCATCTTAAATTCTACCAGTTTTTGTTTTAATGGACAGTGTTATGAACAAATCTTCGGCAGTCCGAAGGGTTCCCCCCTATCACCTATTTTAGCTGATATGGTGATGGATGACTTAGAGACACATTGTATAAGTTCGTTGAGTTTTACCGTTCCAGTTTATTATAGATATGTAGACGACATTTTCGCCATAGTGCCTTTTACGAAATTGGATGAGATGTTAACGACTTTTAATAGTTATCACCAATTTTTGAGTTTCACTCACGAAGTTGAAGTCAATTCTTCTATTAATTTTTTAAACACCACTGTCATCCGTAATGACAGCAGACTCATGATTAATTGGTATAGGAAGCCTACATGGTCCGGTAGATATATAAACTTTTTTTCTAACCATCCTATCAAATATAAAATTAACACTATTTATAGTCTTAAGGCTCATTCAGACAGGACGCGTCAAGCGTCAAGCAGCGAGCAGCAACCAATAAGCGAGGCAATATTTTTTACGCCATTGCTAATATTACCTCGCGTATTGGTTGTTGAATGGTTGCTGCTCGCTGCTTGACGCGTCCTATCTGAATGAGCCTTTATTGATCATGCTATACTTTTATCCGCTGACCATTTTCATCGTGAGAATATTGACATTGTACGTGATATTTTATTTAATAACGGTTTCCCAAAACACATTATCAAACGACATGTTAGTAAAAGAATTAATAATTTAAAAGGTCGCAATAAAGACAACCATGACAATTGTGATGTGAATAATGTACGTTGTGACAAGACTCCTTATATCTCGCTACCATATATTAAAGATATGAGCGAAAATATTGGTCGGTTATTAAACGATAAAGGCCTTAATGTCGTCTACAAAATACCTAAAAAGTTAGATGCACTAATAAAAGAGGTAAAGATAGATTACCTAAGGACGTTAGAACCAATGTTGTTTTGTTTACAAATTAGATTGCAAAGATTGTACTGCTTCTTATATCGGTCAAACGAAAAGGCATTTATGTACTCGTATAAAAGAACATAGTAATAACATAAAATTGCACGCTACTTGTTAATCTGTCATTAGCACACATAGATTAGAATCAGGACACGAATTCGATTGGACAACACCTAGCATATTACATAATGAAAAACATGTGAGAAAGAGAGAAATTGCTGAAATGTTTTTTATTAAAAAATTCAATAATACTATCAACTTACAAAAGGACACAGACAGTTTGAATAATATCTATGACAAAATAATAAAGGTCGTTTAACTCCGGTTTACCGTCTATTTAACTCAGTATTGACTAATATGTTAAACAATATAACAGTTTCTCTCCTTCAAATTTGACAAATTAAGTCTTTTAATAATGGACATTTATGATGATTGATTTGTGAGCTTTATATTCTACACGAAAATATGTTTTCTATTCCTTTGTACCTTTTTACTTTTTTAATGATTTTAATCGTTAATTATTGATATATTCTTCCAGTTTATTGTCACTTGATAAGGATCACAACCACATGGTCGAAACGTCGTGATTTTCAAATAAATATATTTCTTGCTAGTTTGGTCGACTAATTTTGTTACCTTTTATTTAATATTTTACATTTGTGAAATCAATAAAGATAAAAAGGGCAAAGAGCCGTAGCAGGAAGTTCGTGCCAAATTATTAATTTATTGTATATAAAATCAATATAAAATCAGATTCTTCGATCTATTTTAGACCATTTTTAGTATACAAAAACGATAGTTAAAAAATGTTAGAAAACGGTAAACGTATAGTAAAGTCTCGTTAATAGCTAAACGTAATATTGATTGAGTTAAATAATTAAAATATAATTAATAAAATAACGATATCTGAATAACTGTCGCGCTATATAAAAGATATATAGGATAGACCGGGGCTGATTGTGACATTTTTGAGAAAATGTGATGTTACGTTTTATCGGAACAAAGTTTTCTTTGTTATGTTGTGACCGGTCAACATTGACTCGAGCCTACAAAATTTATCTATTTAGCTATACCAGCGATATACGGGTCTCTGAGTATCTGACTCACCCTTTGATTTATGTATTTCAGGTTCTTGAACAAGGTCGCCAGGTGCTTTCACCTTTCCAAACCCCAAGGTACTGCTTGGATTACAGCGCGCAGGTTGCCTTTGCTTCCACAGGTTCCAAGCGTCTTATACCGCAATGATGAGGAAGTCACTCGAAAAACTGCAGCACATGCCCATTTAACGCCCTTCGATCGTTCCAGCTCTTGGTTTGCCGCACTCCTACTACGCGGTTAGCTGTGAAGTGAAGCGGGAACAGGACTGGATCATGTGGAGGAACGTCGCGAATCAAATTACACCTCGCACAGAATTTCAATATAATAAATGTTTATTATTATTCCTTTACAGGTCTCACAAATGTTCGGATTCACTTTTCCGTTATTATGTATGTATGGATACTCGGATTCCTCACAATAAATTCCACAACAGGAATGCGTACAAAAAATATGTCCGGGTGACCTTGACCCACTGGACCGTGTGTTGCGCGACGTCTCGCGAACCGCAAATATTCGGCGTATTGCCTTACAATTTTAGCACGTGCTTTATTAGTAGCTGCGTTGCGATGAACGACTTACAATATTTATTGTTCGTTTCACTGCATCACAATGCGTAACTCTGTCGGAATTGCGGTCCCTACACGAAGTTCGAACAACACTCGCTCTGTAATACAGATTACGCACTAACACGCTTTCCCGTCTGTCCGTTAGACAGAAACAATAACTTGTCGCGAGCCGCGAAGGAATTACAAGTGATAACGAGTTACGGGACGGACGATAAACCTTTTTCCAATGACTCCCTCGAAAACTTTTCAGAATTCACACTTGCCACGAGTCGAAACAATCTGCGGAATTTTCTAAGTCCCGTCGCAGAATTTACCTGTTTCCCGGGACAACGACCAACGTGCGATACGTTCGCTTGATTGAAGCCGACTGACCTGGAGCAATGCCCGGTCCTCACTTATATAGCGGATGGTTACTATGTCAACGCTCTATTGCGCATGCGTATCCTAGTATACGTATTACATTCCTGTGCTTCCTTTCGGGGGAAGCATATTTTACCCATAGCAAGATTTACCCAGTCAAAGACTATCTTGACCTCTATGAATTGTCTTTTTGAGGTAATAACTGTATCGACAAGACTGACCTGTCAATAATTATCAAAGTTTAATATTGCGTTGTGACCGGTCGCTATGACACGAGTCGACAGATTACAATATTTTCGCCTATATGGCTAGTTATAAGAGGTTCCGAGTACACTGACTCACCTTAAATATATTTGCTTCAGGTTGTTTATCACGGTCGCCAGAAGTTTTATCCTTCCAAACTCCAAGGGTATCCGAAACGCCCATGCGCCACGTCGACTAATTTTCCTCCGGGTGTAAGTATCTTGGCCACGATACTCTCCCGCTCGATTCAACGTCGTTCACTCTCCTGGTATGCCGCTTTATTACATTAATATATTGGCGGCGGAAAATGACTGGACAAAGAAAGGATCTGAAGGAAGAAAGAGTTCAAACACGCACTTCTATTTCAGATATCAAAAATAGTTCTTTTGTTATTCGAGGCACATTCCTCACACTGGAATCCACCGGATTCTCTTATGGAAAAACACAGGGCAACATTGACCCCAAGGTCGCTGCTGTACGACGTCTCGTTACAGTCAACAAATTCCTCGCACACACGGCAAGTTCACGTGATCATGCTTTCACTTTACGTGCGTCGCGATGACGTCACGCTTACAATGTTCGCTAAGCGCCGCGGTGAAGCGTGGAGACTCAATATATGTACGGCTCCACAGCGCGAGGCAGTTAGCACTCGATTCACGATTACGCGAAACGCTGGACCGCAGATATACCCGGCATATCTTGTTATCAGAAAACCGGCGGCACGATAACCCCGAGACTACCAGGCTGACACGTTCAGCTAACTAGCTTTTTCTTCATTAACGAGAAAGAATCCCGGGACAATGGTTGTATTACGATGACTCGCGAATTTATAATTCGACTTACAAGTATTGCCGAATGATCACCAAAGATTTTGCTCCGACTACTGATCGACCGCCATTGACCACGAACCGTGCGTGGTTGACGTTTATATAACCTCATGCTCCGCCCACAGTTGTTACGGAGCATCGCCACTGCGCAAACGCTACGAATCCGGGGAAACAGACTTAATTCAATATTACCCGCGACAAACTTGACCGCTTCAATTACAATCTATACCCCGTCAAGATTAATACAAAGTAAATTATCGCATGCCGAACTTGACCTTTACCATTACAATCTTAACCCTGTCACAAATTATTCAGAGTTAATTAACGCATGCCGATCTTGACCCTTACCATTACAACTTAGACCCTGTCATAAATTATTCAGAGTTAATTAACGCATGCCGATCTTGACCTTTCATACTCTATCGCATATAAATAACCGCATGACACTTATGAACTATCCGATGGGCAATATTAGTCATACATCGTCAACAGAAAATCTGTATCAAGTAAATAAAACTATTTCGCAGAATCGCATACACATCTCTGCAGAAAAACAGCACCGCTCCAAACATATGCATGCCCTTCTACTCGCGTCGTTCAACCTTTCATACTTCATGCTTAAATACTCTCTAGTCGCCTTACAACGTTAGCATAAATAAATACATTATAACATTTTAATAAATAACATATTATTGCAGCTCTCACAACAACACAGGAATAAATAAGGATCAATCAGATAATAAAAGCTTCCCAAATATAATTCAAAATAACTATGATTTTAATAGCAAGTATGAAAATAGTAAGTGTTATAAAAGGTAAGTACAAATAAAGTTTCAATTATATAAATGATCTAGTGACATAATTAACCCCCTCATGGATAGGATCAACAAAGTTATACACACAAGGTAAGTATCAAAAGGAAACATATCTTTATTGTAAGGAATGATAACGCTGCCGTATATATATATCTATTCATCAATTTTTCTCTTATATAAAATAAAACAAAACATATCACAGCTTCAATACCGCAGACTAGAGAGATAACTAACGAAATGTAGTCAACATAAAAAAAACAATCGCAAATCTGAAATTAATGTAGCAAAAATTACCTACATAAGTCACAAAGTAATATAACATTAATATACGCCTTTAATGCGTTCAGTCTATGACTCTCAAAAGTCATGTTACAACAATGTTTCTATTTCGTCGAAGATCCGGACGACGATGGACCACGAGATCTGCTTCGCTCTCGATGCTCAGCATGGCTGGTCCTCCGCAGTCTCACGCGAGGCTGCAACTCCACACCAGGGGTTGGTATGCTTCGACTGGGCGAGGAGGTCATCTCCGTCGCCGGTCGCAGCGTCTCATTCTTGATTTCTCAAGAATTACCAGAGATTAATATGGAAGTACAAATTTTATCTATAACATATAATATCTTAAAATGTCAAATTTTACCTCTTTCACGAAATTGCATCTTCCGGGTATATTTTGCTTTACATTATGTCAAATTCTAAAATGAACCTAAAAAGAACGTCGTTTCTATCAATATATCAATATGTATGTAAATATATAACTTCGCCTGCATGAATCTCAAGAAAAGACAGAAACGCTCGAAACAAATACACGCGACGTTATAACCGTTAATCAACGACTCTATGAATATATAAAAATTTGTCTTGCGCTACAAAATACAAAGTTTACATAAATGTACTGGTATAATAAATAAACAATAATAATTATTAAAACTTCATATAAATTATATCACAATTGTTACGGAATGGAGTAACTCATATCTCCCTCTTATAATACAATCGATTGAGAGTATATATCTATATAAGGATTTGAGAAGGATCCCGAAGAAACTCGCTTACTTGCTCCGTTCCGTGACTTTCCCCCCTCGCGGTACCCTATCGTTACCACACCTACAGAGTATCAGCTTGACTGTGTTAGGATGTCAACAAGCGGAATTATTACCTATTTGGGCATATCGAGCACTTCCTATTCCGATTGGTCCTAACACGGCGAGCCGTCATTCGTACGTGTGAGGATCGAGGGTTGGATGGTCGATACCACCCCGCGAACGAGCCTGTCTGACGACTAGAGCGAGTTAAAAGAGTCTTATGTTTTGCGCTGCTCTCCGAGTACAAGGATTAAGTTAATAATCATTTGACGCGCAAAGTTACAAATCCGGAGAGAGACAGATATTGTTACTCAAGCAATAAAGTTTAAAACTGCAGAACTGTGTTTTGGTGATTCACGTGTCCCTCGACCTTCCGAGAAATTACACCGACAAAACTGAGCGAATTAAACTATCGAATATTATACAACAATGAATAACTTTAATTTAATAAATTATTAAAGCAACTAACACACAATGAAGGTAAGTATGAATTGATTTTAATGTAATAGTAAGTATAATACAATCATTTTAGGTAAGTACAACTTTGTCAATAACTAAATATCGTTAATAAGGCGAAGGTAAGTATTAAATAGGGTTAGGAAGGTAAGTATGGTTAGTATATAAACAATATAAACTTTATTATGTTAATACGGATATTGCTCTGTTCCCATATCACAGCATATATATTTATATAGAAAATTATCACTCGCAAGACTAGTATAAAATCTTAACGCAGAGTACGCAGTCAAATAATATTTAATGTAACTGAGTCAATAAATGTAATAATAATCTAATATTTGACTCGTACCTGTCAAACTCAATAATATAGTAATAAATTACTCAGTCATCACAAAAAATAGCATCTTGCTATATGTATCAAAAGAAAAAAACATATAAAATAAACTTAATAACTATACTTTGCTCTATAGCAATGAGTCTGTGTGTGGATCTCGAACGTTAACACAAGAATCGTCACTTTGACGAGCCCTCGGATGATGACTTTCTACTAGATCGTCCTCTCTCCTTGGCTGCAGCTGCTCCCCCACGTTCCAGTCTCACAACTGGCTCTATACTCGCCCCTGGAGTCGGGAGTTCGGTAACGGACGTGATACAGTGAACACGTTAGTGGAAAAACGTTGCTGGAAATAATTATCAGACTTGACTAAGCCTGTTTTAGGCTATTAGTAGATATACATCTTTATGTAATATTGACTTGGCTAGAACTCCTTCTATCTTTTTCTGCATGCTGGCTGCTGTAATCAATACTGTGTGTGCTTTTTCTTTTATTATAATTTGCCACGTGGAATACTTTGGCGCCATTTTGACTGGCCAGCCTTGCGGCTGGCCTTTATTTGACGAAGTAAAGCATGTCTATACAAGATCCGTCGAAAAGTTTCTCACTTAGACCGGCAAGGTTAAGCAATGACGATGCAAATTTGGCTGCAATTATAAACGACACCCCTCAAAGAACAGACGAGGAAAGATTGGACTCCATTGCGACCTCTCTTCTTCTTTTCTCTCCTGATTCCATAGATAGCATGGAGACAGAACCTAAGGTAAATGACGATTGTACATCTGTATCTGTTTCTGCGATTACAGTTTGTCCGAGGCCGATTGTGTCTGGTGCCAGTGGTGTGCGAGAGGAGTTTCATAGCGAGCGCAATTATGTTAAGAATATAAAAAGGAGTAGTCCTGCAAGGGGAGTCAAGCGTCAAAAAACAACGACCACGAATGTTAATGTGGATGTCTCTGTAACAAAAATAGTGAGAGTAAAGAATCTGTGAGGGGGAGAAATACAGGTTTTGCCCCAGGTGAGACTAAACAATCTTCTTCTTCTTATTCTTCCTCCTCCTCTTCATTGGTTAATGGAGCTAATAATTCAGCGGCTTTTATTGAGTATATGATGAGACCTCTCAAGGTCCTTTCGATGTAGTAATCCAGACGGAGAAAAGTGACCCTTCTATCGATCCCATCGCAATTGGTCGTATTCTGTATTTGCACTCAAAGAAGGAAGTATTGGAGATCAAAAAAGTCGGTTTTAATAGTATAAATGTTCAACTTGATTTTTATCTGGCGGCTAATCAGCTTGTTTCTAATATGCTTCTCAAATCCAAAGAATACAAAGTGTTTATTCCTCTTTACAGAACAACTAGAAAGAGTATTATTAGAAATGTTCCATTGGATCTCTCAGATGACGAAATCTTCAAGGGCATCGACAGTGACATAAATATTGATTCGGTGAGAAGACTAAACAGAAGAAACAGACAAACAAGTTTTTCTGCTCCTACAAATGTCGAAACTGAACCGGGAATAGTTCCTTCCAAGACTGTTATGATAAACTTCAAAGGTCAGATGCTTCCAAAATATATTTATTTATATAGAGTAAGACACTCCGTCACACCGTTTGTTACCAAAACTTCATTGTGTTTCTCATGCTTTCGCTTTGGACATCTCAGCTCACAGTGTAAGGGGTATGCTCGCTGTTCTATCTGCGGTGAGAAATCTCATGGCAGCGCAGAAGCTTGCCCTAAGAAAAACGAACCTCCTGTTTGCATAAATTGCAAAGGCTCGCATAGAGCCACTAGTTCTAACTGTCCAGAGTATTCCTTTCAAAGAAAAGTGAGGGAGTTGGCCGCTGTTGAAAATATCCCTTACGTAGTAGCGAATAAACGAATTAGAGACTCGGGGATGGTCTCCATGGACAATAATTATAATTTTAAGAACTTTCCTATTTTAAATGGCTCTCGTTGTCATCTCCCCTCCCTTGATTCTCCGCTTTTGACTTCACCCTCCCCTTCGAT
The DNA here is from genome assembly GCF_030444845.1 of Prenolepis imparis. Lineage (NCBI taxonomy): Eukaryota > Metazoa > Arthropoda > Insecta > Hymenoptera > Formicidae > Prenolepis > Prenolepis imparis. Next base: position 19,669,971 of record NW_028141165.1, on the reverse strand, counting down.
GCTGCCGACTCGATTGCTCCCCCTTTCCTTGAGGGCGCAAACTTACGCTCGGGTTGATATGATGAGACCACCGTCTGCCTCCTCATCTGAATCAATAAAGTCGGAATACGCGAACTCTTCTTCCCCTGCTTTTTCTGCTTCGACTGCTCCTGTCTTGAGTTCCACATTTCCGAAGATGGTGAATCACCTCAACCTTGACTCGGTTTTTAATCATAATAATAATGACTTTCTAATCTCTACCTCAAGGTTGGATTCGAGATCGAATATGCCTCCGCCCTCTTCTTTTATCTCACCGAATGGTAGATACCCCACGGTGTCCGGGAATGGAGTGGCTGTTGTTTGCAAATCAAATACGAGCATAAATCCTTATCCTCCTCTTTCTAATCCTCTCTCCCAATCTTTCCCAGTTTCCTCTCTTCCTTCGCAACCCTCTCAATTCCAATCCCAATCACAACCCCCGCAACTAAACCCTGAAATTATAAATTTATTATCTCATATTATTGGACTATTGTTACATAAATTTTCACCCATCCTTAGGCAAATGACATGATTACTAATTATTTATGTTCTGCCCTGGCGTCTCTTAATGCATCTCACTCAGAATCTGGATTTTTGTGGTCTTCCTCCTCTGAAAATAATAAAAATGGCTCCTCCTCGACCTCCCCCTATTGAGTTTCCCAAACATTCTTCAATTTCCATTTTGCAATGGAATTGTCACTCTCTACTAAATAAAATTAATCTAATATCTGAACTATTCACAGGGTTTGATATAGTGGCTCTTTTTGAGACCTGGCTGGTAAGGGATTACCTTAGATCCCAGATCAATTTAAAGGAATATTGTATCCTTAGAAAGGACTCAGAAAGTCGACACAGTGGAGGGCTACTGCTGGTTATCCGTTCCTGTATTCCTTACACTTTTATCGATCATTGCCCATTCTTGGATGGGAAACTTGAGGTAATGGCAGCCTTAATACACTATGAGGATTTTAATCTTGCTATAATATCAGTTTATAAGAGACCGGGAGAGTCCCTTTCTTTACACGAATAGGATTCTTTTTTCTCTTTTTACAATACTTATTCTTATGCCATTGTTGTGGGGGATTTTAATGCCTATCATAGGGATGTGCGTTCCAATAGGGAGGGTATCTCGCTGCTGGAGGCCTCAATGAATGCCTCATTTACGTGCATCAATGATGGAGCCTCGACCTTTCTGACTCGCCCTGGGCAGGCTAGGTCGGCGATTGATCTGACATTCATATCTCCTCCCATCTTGGGCCTCTGTGAATGGGCTGTAATGGAGAATTCCTACTTTAGTAATCATTTTCCTATTTCTATGCGTTTTAATAATCAACTTAAAAGAAAAATTTTCTTTTTACATAAATTTAAACTCACTAAAAAAAATCGAGTATCACTTTTATGGGGAATTTGATCTCGAGTTTAGTCACTCTTAATGGGGCTTTAAGTGGAATCTCTGATCCCGTGGAAAAGTATGTAATTTTTGCAGACCATCTAATACAACAGATGCCTGATGGAGGGAGGGGTAATTCTGGGGGGAGGAGATTTCGTTTTTCTGATGGTGATCGCAGATCCTCGAATCCGGCGCCCTGGTGGAGTGAGGCTTGTCAGGAGGCGGTGAACTTGAGACGCAGGCTTATAGTGGATTTTAAGAGGGTTCCTTCTCATTCGAATTATATGTCTTTTAAGAGACAGGAGGCGCTGGCTAGACGTGTATTGAGGTCCGAAAAGAGGAAGGAATGGAAGAGATTTTGTAATAGCTTGACTCCTAGAACACCTATCTTTGTATTGTGGGGTATGATAAAGCGTTTTAAGAACTGCCATTTGGGAACGCAGATCCCCATTCCTACCTCGAATAGTGGAGTTTCGGAGAGTATTTAGAAAGCTATTGGCTCCTTGTGTCCTTCGGTGTATCATAGGGCTTACTCGTCTAGAAATAATTTTTCGTCCAATTACGTATGCAAAATGTTTGATTCGCCTTTCACTTTGGATGAGATGCGATCAGTGATCAGAGGACTTAGAATTCGTTCCTCCCCGGGGATCGATAGGATCGATAATCATATGATTTTTTTGCTTCCGGATGAATATCTGAATGTTTTGTTAGGGATTTTTAATGATATTCTTGATCTTGCGGGATTCTTGCCGGATTCCTGGAGTCACTCCTTGGTGTTTTTGATTCCTAAGGGCTCCACAGGGAAGTTTAGACCTATCTCTCTTATTTCTAATCTTCTTAAGGTTCTGGAAAAGATTATATCGGTTCGCCTGACTTGGTGGGTGGAGTCTCGGGAGCTGCTGCCCGCTTTTTAATATGGCTTTCGCAGAAGAAGATCATGTCAGGATAACGAGCATTCTATCTACGGAGATTTTTACAGGATTGACTCGTCAGGATACAGCGTGCTTTTTCCTAGATATCGAGGGAGCATTTGATAATGTGATCCCTTCAATTTTAACATCAAAACTGAGTGAAATGGGGCTCCCTCCAAAGATTTGTTGGTTTATATATCAACTTATAAGCTCAAGGACACTCCAATTTATTATAAATGGAGAGTTATCAGATTGCTATGTTTCTCACAAAGGAGTTCCGCAGGGCTCTATTTTGAGCCCTCTATTATTCAATCTTTATTTAACAGGTTGTCGTTAACTGCAGATTTTAATGTGCTGCAATTTGCAGATGATATAGTGCTTTACGTAAGAACGTCTAATCTAAGTGCTTCAATGAGATCGCTTGAGAGATCGGCAAATAGAATAGCGAACTTTTTGTGTCTGGAGGGACTATCGGTATTCTCTTCTAAGTCGGCGCTGATGGTCTTCACTAGAGGGAGGGGAGACCCATTGAGACATTCGATGATCCTTGGGGGCTCTGTTATAGTGTCAGTTGACCAATATAAGTTTTTAGGTATCCTTTTTGATCCGGCCTTGAGGAGTCACCTTCATGCGAGGTATCTGATTAATAAATGCAAAAGGCTGGTTAATGTGATAAGATCGTTGAGTGGGGTTTGGTGGGGCGCAAATCCGCGTACTCTGCTGTGTGTTTTTAAGGCATTGATAAAGGGATCTGGGTCCTTTATTTTTCCCCTTTACAACGCACGATCGACGGAACTCCTGGAGAGGGTACAGCGAAGAGCACTTAGATGCTGTGTATGATTGAGACAATCCACCCCAACCAATATCGTCTATTCGGAGACGGAAATTAGCCCAATCAAGTTCCGATTCGAATACCTTGCCTCCAAATTTGTTTATAAATCATTTGCGACGGTTTCCAATGCTTTAATAGATAAACTTTACGATTTACATATAGCTGTAATCAATTTTGGCTCCGGTTTTAATCTATCAAAACATTTTTTACTTTATAGGGTATTTTGTGCGATCAATAATTATAAATAAAAAATTGCTGTCTTCCCAGAATTCCAATATATTTGTTCTCTTTTGACACTACGATGTTCAAACCTGTATCCATAATTACCCCGCGGCATGTGGTCGAGGAGATACACCAGGCTCCCTTTCCACAGCTAGTTTTTCAGAGGTCTCTATCGAGTTTCATCGTAAACAGACATCTTATTTTCACCGACGCATCAAAGTATGGTTCTAACACCGCGGTTGGAGCTGCCTATTATTCCCCTACTTTACAGCTACAAAGGGGCTATAAGCTGGATAGTAACTTCTCATCGTTTTCCGGGGAATGTATAGCGTTAATTCATGCTGTTAATTGCGTTCTGGAAAATGATATCAAACATGTCTCGGTGTTTACCGACTCCCGCAGTATCATTGAAGTGATCACAAATAGTAGACTTGATAGAGATTTTAACTACTTGCTATTGGTGTTAAAGAACAAATGAAGGTCTGCGTTTTTGCAGGGCTTGGATATAGTCCTGGTGTGGATTCCGGCCCATGTTGGTATTTTGGGTAATGAAACCGCTGACCTATTGGCTAAGGAAGCTACAAGGAAGGGGGAGAATTCAGAGTATCTTCCTCTCCACACAGATTTCTATGAGAGGGCAAAAGATAGATATATTAATTCTACATCAGATTATCTTCTCGCACAGGCTGAGCATTAAGGATCATTGTACTTTGAACTTTACGGTTCCTCTTTCTCCTCTAAACCATGGTTTTCTGCGATTGGGTTGGGGTGAACTGAGATTGTGCTGACCAGTAGAATAAGGTCTAACCATTATAATTTGAACGGTAGTCTCTTCAGATGTGGAATCGTCAATTCGCCGGGTTGTGAGTGTGGAGCTGCGGTGCAAGATCTAGAACATGTCTTGTGGGACTGCCCCACCGTTGGGATTGGCCGTGGCGCTCTCCTGAGCTCCCTTTGTCGCGGCCTGGGCTACGGGCCTCCTTATAATATTTTTACATTGCTGAAATTTCCTTCATATAAAGTCCTATCATCTTCGGTCGCTTTTCTGCAGAGGAATGATATAATGATCTGATCGGATTGACTGAGGATGGGAATCTGGATTTACTTTGCTTGCTGGTGTGAGCATGCGTGAGGGTGTTGCATTTTCTGTCTATTGGGCATGAGCATCTGCATGGCATATAATGAATAAAAACGAGGAATAGTGAGATGACCACTGATGTTTGCTGGCTTTTGCAGAGGAAAATCTGGCAGCATAAGCAGAAATTGCATCTGCTAAGTGCCATTGAAATTGAAGAAGAAGAAGAAGCCCCTGGAGTCGGTGGGCGATCGGGCCTCGTCGGGGTCCTTTCTGACGCCGGTCGCAATGTTACGATTGTGAAATGTGTGATTATTTACTTTAAAATGCGATAAAAAACGCAAGGCTTTTTGCAACTAGGAGAAATTAATTAATTTTATCAAATTTGCCAGTGTAACTTCTTATCCCGGCCCTGGGGTTAATTGTGACACCATACGGTGTAAAACGTGACAGTAAGAGTTTTTCATTTTTTGAATAATTTATTTTACTTAGACATTAATAATGTCAATTAAGGTACGTATTACGTAGGCAGTCTTTCATTTTTAATTGACATAAACAAGCTTAACAACTTAACACTAATATAGGAACAAAAATAAGCTCTTCTCAAAACAAAAATAATTTTTTAACTCTTCTTTAGATGAACTAATTAACAAAACTTAAAATTACGAATGTTTTTTTTAACATTGTAATTAAACTTTAGAATCAAAATGAATCGACTTAATATTAATCACAGGTAAGTATTAATCAAAATCATTATCGAAATCACAATTTCTGCAAATGTAATACGATGTATTACCTCTCACGCATTTCAGATGAGACCATTTTTTACACTTTATACACTGTATCCAGTTCTCACCAGGTCGGCTTTGCTTGTAGAGTTTGCAGCAAATAAGACAAATACATTCATCGTCTTCTTCTTCTTCAGAAATAGGATTTTCTTTTTTTTCCTTTACCTTTGCGTGGTCTTTTATTTTTATTCTTCTTATTTTGATCTTCTAAAGCATTTTTCTCTGGTGTGTTGAAATGAAATCAAACATTAACCTTGATAATTCGTCACACAATACTGGGTTGGTTGTGACATGTCGAATATTTGTAACTTTTAGCCCCGTTACGAAAATTGAACATTCGAGATGCGATCAAAAAATCAGACAGAATTTTCGCGTTACAAATTTGGTTTTTTACCAATCTCAATCGTGTAGGTAAACATACAACACAAAACCATTTCTATAATATCAATATGAACAAAATAAGACCAAAATTACAAATAAAATAAAAAGTTACAAATCTGCTATTTTTCACTGCCATATGCACGTGAGCGTCTGGTGATGTCATTGGCGCGTTCAGCACGTGAAGTGCGTAGTCGACTTTGCCGCGAGCATTTATCGTTATCTAATGTTTCTTTAGATGGTTTAATTAACTATTTTGTATAGTTGTAACATTTTACTCCTGTAACTTTCAGCCCCGGTCTTCCCTACAATAAATTAGTAATTTAGCACGAACTTCCTGCTACGGCTCTTTGCCCTTTTTATCTTTAATGATTTTTCAATCATTAGAGTCTTTTGACTTATATTATATATTTATTTGTCTTTTCTTAACAATTGTTAGAAAAGCTTACTATTTAAAAAGATCCGTCGTCAGAACACACGGCAATTATTTTTCCGTTAAAAATGTTTCTCGTGAGTGCTTTACGTAGCCACAGTCAGTACTACCATTATACCGAAAGATGGCACTGTGACGAACTGCTTTTCCGTACTCGAGAACTATCACAGGAGGCATATAAGGTGATGAAACATTTCGACAACTTTTATATTGGTATTAAGAAAAATGAAGAGTGTATTTTTATCCTTACATATTTAAACATATTTTATTTTTTCTCGCAATGAGAATTTTAAAATTAATACATATATCAAACTACAAATAATTTTTGTCATCTTTTATACTTATAGCGTTTTCGAATATAGCAGGTTTGCTCGCTCTGAATGCGATTAAACCCATTTCCAAATGAACTTATGTTCAAACCAAAATATATTAAATCTGAAATCAGATTCTAATTAAGGATATCATATCGATGGAAAAGTATCGATATATTGTATCGATACGTATCGTTAGTGTTGCTTAAACATCGATAATTAAAATTTCCGATAATATCGATAGTGTTTAGATAAAACTATCGATACTTACGAATAATATCGAAATTTTAATACAAATAAAAAAATAAACAGAAATTCCACACATATTATTACGTTTATTAACACATAAAAACTAATGCTTTTATTAACATAAAGAACAATTAAAATAAAATTCTACGTTTATTAACACAAAAAAACTATTGCTATTATTAACATAAAAAACAATAAAAATTTTACGTTTATTAACACATAAAAACTGTTGCTTTTATTAACATAAAGAACAATTAAAATAAAATTTTATAGAAAAACATAATTTACTCGTTATCAAATAATGAAAAATTTTGTTTCAAAAATAATAATGTATTTAAGTTCTTGTCCTTTAGCCTAATCCTCTTATTAGTCGTAATATTGCCTGATTTAGAGAAAATGCGTTCTGACGGAACCGAAGTTGCCGGAATGCACAAATATTTGTCGGCCATTTCTCGAAGCATATTATGGGATGTACTCCAGTAATCTAAGGAACATGTTCGCCTTTCAGGTTTCTCAATATATTGACAAGTATCAATAATGGCATCACTCAATGGAGTTGCGACCAATTGCTGGTTATCATTTGACAAAAAAATAATTCATCCGCTTTAGAATTTTCTTCAGTACACGTAAAAGCTTGCGGTGTTGACGGCATCACGTTAACAGAGCTGGTAGTTGCTTTAGTAGACGCGATAAAAGATGTATACTCTTTTTGTTGAATCGCGTTATCAGCTTTTTGAGAAGTTCTAAAACCGTGTTTATTAAATCTTGGATTCAAATGGTTCCAAGTATGGCTGCCGACCTTGTATTATACGGTTTAAGCCTCTTATTTATCGAGCTTATTAATGATTTTAGAACATCTCGTCCTTCAACAGTTTTTAATTAGTTTTCAAAACTCAATAATTTTGTTGAAATACCTCTTGAAAGAGATATTATTAAAGAAGAAGTTACATAGCTCTCCCCTGAAATTATCGTTGTTGCTACTTCAAAAGGCTCCAAAAGCTGCAATATTTCGTCAATTGCTTTGAAATCTTCGGCTGTAAGTGGCGTTGGAGCCCGTGTACACTCGTTTATTGCGATTGCCAGCTCAGTACGTACATCAGAAATTCTTTTTAACATGTAGTCTTTTTAACAATAAGAACTGTTCCAACGAGTTTCCATTTCTTGCAATAGTTTTAATTTCGTTTTGTTATTTTTTCGCTGAATAATACGTGTTTGAAACAAGAGCGAGCGTAATTGAATTAAACTCCTTTCCGTAGCTGAAAATTAGAAAGTATGTTTATATATATGTGGCGAATTCGGACCATTATTTTTCAATTTTGCATGCTCTCGTTTTGTCATCCGCCATTTTCAATGAATTTATCTCGCAACATTAAAATGAATAGATTCTTAAAGTAGAGATTCCAAGCTTAATTTTCGTTTTTTATAAACCTTTCTATCTTTATTATTTACGAAGTTATTGTCATTTGAAATTTGATAATTTTTTCCCAAATTTTAAGTGTATCGCTTTTTTTGGAGTGAGTATATATATATATATATATATATATATTGTTCCTCGATGTGAGATTTTGACTGTGGAAATAACGAGCAAGTATTGTTATGATATTCCTAATGTCACCCCCGAAATTGTCATAAATTATCAAAATCGTAAAACAGTCAACCTCTAACATCGAAGGACAGGAAATAAACAATAAGAGTCACTCAACTATGACCCATTGTCGCAATCACGAAAAATCGAAAACCTTTTCGAAGACATGCAAAATAAAACCGACACGCGCGCCCGCCTCAAGCCCAGTTCGTTTTTCGTATACTCCCATATCGGAAGTCGTCGTGCAATTCTTTTTTTCATATATACTTTTCACATCCGAAGTCGCTCGCTTTGGTCACTCATGAATTAAAAAATCGTGATTCCTTCAAGCTTTATATTTTACATTGTAAATAGCTGTACATACTTCACACAAATACATTTCGTGTTCACTAACAGAATCTGTGTTAATTCTCAAAACTTTCCGAGCACATTACGGAACAGTACGCAATGTATCGCTTGTCAACGTACTGCTACGAAAGAACTTTACAATGGCCTTACCTTTAGACAAAATTCTGGCAAAGTAATCTATTTTGAAACAGTCTTACACTGTCAAGTTGAGACTGTAAGCATAACAACGGCAAATATTACATTTTTAAGATTTTGGAACATTTTATCATAGATGCAGCATTGTCTGTAACCATAGACACAATCTTATGGCGAATATTATACAACTAAAAAATTAAGGTTGCAAACCTATATAGCTATTTATGCAAACCTATTATTTTTGCAAAAATTAAAAATTAATACGAATGAAAAAAGAAAAAAATGTTAATTAAAAAACTTGGCGCTGCTATATTTAAAGACTAACTTTAGCGTATTGTTAGCGTATTGTTAGCAGCGCCAAGTTTTTTTAATTAACATTTTTTTTATTCGTATCAATTTTTAATTTTTGCACAAATAATAGATTTGCCTAAATAGCTATATAGGTTTGCAACTTTAATTTTTTACTGGTACAAGTTTCTTCTTTCACTTGGCGTAATTTTTTTGATATCATTACTTTTTTAGTACGACTCTATATGGCTTTGCAACTTTAATTTGTCACTGGCGCGTGTATACTTGGAGCCTTTTTAAATCTTTTTTTGAAAAGGTAAGTTTTTATGGATTATATCAATCTTTTTTGTAGTATATGTAGTATATATGTTAAATTTTCACAATTCTACTGGGTTTGCACTTGTATAATAAATAATGTAAAAGAAGTCCCATGATAAAATATATAACTACATTTTTCTGTCAATCCTATTTCTTTCATAAGTATATAATTATTAATATAAAATAGAAATGAAAGCTAATAATAAATAACGTAAAGAGATTTCATGATAATGATAATAAATATATATTTTCATGATTTATTATTAGCTTTCATTTGCCTCCTTATTTTATATTAATAATTGTATGTTTATGAAAGAAATAGTAGGATGATAGCATAACAAGAAAGTAATTATTATGCGTGCACGCGTATACACATTTATGCGTGCACCTATCCGCAAATCTTTTTCTCTCTCATTCTCACACTCACTCACTCCATCACTCTCTTTTTCTCTGTCTGCCATACACTCTTACTCCTACACAACACGATCGGTCGGTTTACAGATTATTACCATCGGACGAGCGACACCAACGTCATCTTGTATCAAACGTACATCCTCGAGTCGGAGAAATTTCTTAAGTGAAAATTTTCACATTGACACTTAACATTATGATATTTCCTCTTACAAAGCACGTACAGCAAAAATAAAGACACTTTCATTATACACTCGTCAAAAAAATTATCGCAACACGTAATTAATATCAAAATTTAGCATAAATTCAAATAAGCGTATCTCCGCAAAAAATTGTCGTATTCAAAAAATTTTTTTTGTTTTAAAGGGTAAAGTCTCTACTTTAAGGAACTTTCTTTCGATTTTGATTTTATTCTCTCCCCCTTTCTCCATCCCTTTAAAAGGAGGGACGAGTTTTTTTTTCAAAAAATTGCATAGTTTGATGAATTCTACGGAGTGTACTAAATTTTTTTCGCAAATATCATTATTTTTAATTTTAGAAATTTTTTAAAATTTAAACAATTCAGTAAAACAATTTAAAAAAAAATTTTTTTAAACAAATAACATTTTTTCTTATTAACACATCTTTTATATCAAGCATAAACACGTTAAAAAAATTAAAAAAAAAACATGTTTTTGCTATGTAGGAAAGAGAAGGGATAAAGGATTATGAACCGTTAAAAAACTTTTCTTTTTAATTTAAAAGTATTGCGCAAATACTTTTAAATTTAAATCATTTCGCACGGGGGCACTTTTTACAATCTTATCCGGTTATAGACTTTAAGACAATTTTCAATTATAGATCCGTCTATAAATGCTGACTTTAATATTATATTTGGATTAATTTTTTCTCCTCTCCTCGCAGCAGAATAAACATGACAATTGGTTTACCAATGCAATCGAGAGAAAACACCATTTCATGTGAACAATCAAGCAGCCTCAGATCAAATAAGCAATTTCGTTAAGGACAATTTTTATTGTATTTTGATTTTTATTAGAACATTTCTACGTGCATTTCATTAATATGTTTTGATTTTTTCACAAAATAATGATTAATTATTGTACATTTCTTTTACTTTACAACTTATATTTACTTGTTAAAATTACAAATATTTTTTAACACATTTCCATCACAACTAATCAACTAATCATTTAAAGCTTAAAATAATATTTTTTATTATAATCTGAAATGTGTGTATTTAATTATTTTTATTTATCCTCATTTTATAATTTAATTTTTATCAATTTTTTCCGTGATTTTTTTACCTATTTATTTATTTCATCAATTAGAAGATACATATAAGAAATTTTTAAATTACTTTTAAATTACTTTTTTAAAAATTTAATAAAATACTATAGAAGTTTCAAACAGATCCATGAAATTGTTTTATAAAAAAAATTCACAAAAGCTATTTTTAGAAAGTTACACAAAATTCCCCCCTTAATTATATGCACCAATCACATCATTCGATACAAATATAGTTTGAGTTAGCACGCACAAGGTATACGTTTAGTTGATCGTAACGAAAATAAAGTTGGTGGAAAGCAAAACAAGTTGATCGAAGATTAAACTGCGATCAAAATTGAATGCAGTTCAGTTGAACGCTGAATTGAACCACGTTGGAGGAAACGGGCATTAAAGTGTTGAATTTTAGCATTATTTGCATAACGTTCTACATCAATCTTTTTTGCAAAGAAACTGGAAAATTCTGATTTTAATGAAACTTTACACACATGTTGGGGGGCTAAATAGATGAATTTATAAATATTCAGTTGCTGCTCAAAAATGGTTTTAAGGGTTGAAACCACCCCTCATATGTAAAGCGGTTTTTTGCTAATTAAGCACTCTAATAAAGCAGGATTTAAAAACATTTTTTAAAATTATTTTTCAAAACTGTTAATGTTGATAAATAAAAGTTTGTTTATCATGAAACTTTTAATAATAAAACTTCTTTGATATCTTGAATGAGTTTCAAAATATATTTCGAGAAAAGCAAAAAAACCGCTCTACATATGAGGGGTGGTTTCACCCCTTAAAACCGTTTTTGAGCAGCAATTGAATATTTATAAATTTATCTAGCCCCCCAACAGGTGTGTAAAGTTTTATTAAAATCAGAATTTTCCAGTTTCTTTGCAAAAACGATTGATGTAGAACGTTATTCAAATAATGCTAAAAGTCAACACTTTAAATGGCTGTAGCAAAAAATTTAGCCATTTTCAAGTTTTATGCCTGAAGAAACTTTTGATCAGTGAGTCAAAAACTATAACATACTACAGTTTCAACCAATTTCACCGAGGGCCAAAACCCCTTAGTTTTGTGCGGAGTCCTTTACTATCTGCACCGTCCGCAGTATGTACTATTTTGAAAAACTTCCACACTAATGATTTTTTACTATTTATCATAACCAAACAAAATATCACAAATACGCACGATACAATAATATGTAATAAATAATAACAATGAAGCGAATGAAATTTTCATTAACAAAAATCAATCAACAATCCGTTTCTGGACAAGAATTCCTAACTTGGAAACCTGCACAGAAACCATAAAAAATTCATCACAGAAAAATTATTTATACTTAAGGTTGATATTACTAAGAGCATTAATTGACTGCAGTATAGAAAATTTCTTGAGTCTCTATTTTTAAGATTGATCTCCATAAGTTGAAAGTGAAACTCAAGTCTGTATTTTCATCAGTAACGATTCACTATTGAAAGAGCCTTATTTTCAACTGGCCAATAAGCATTGACTATGTTTTTACACGGCACACTTAAACAGATTTATAACATCCATAGTTTAAAGGCTAGCCAATCAGCTATTCCTCAGAAGAATGGAATGGTTATGATTGGCTAGCCTTGATATATACCCGTGCGCGTGCGCGGACATTCATAAAACAGTGTGAATTCGATAGTACTATTGATAGTTTTTGTGTTGTATCGATAGTTTTGATAACGCTTTTACTATCGATAGACTATCGATGTTTAAGCAACACTACGTATCGTAAAACAAACTATCAATGTACCAAGAATATCGACCGTAGCGTATCGATATAGTAAATATCGAACGCATTTTCGAATGCTTTTAGACCCAGTTCCACAACTTACTTTAACCAGAATTTAACTTGTTATGAACCAGTCCTGATTAGGTTTAACGAGTTAAAATTCGGTTAAAGCAAGTTGTGGAACTGGGCCTTAGGACCGTGGCACATAAAAAATGTAACTTAAAAGTTTTTATTGATAAGATTTTTATTTTGTTTAGGTCATATACATTTAACATATTTTTTAATTTTTATTACATTAAAGTGAGGATTTTGTCTGTGACTTACAATCAATCGGGATTGTCAATTATGTCTTATATCAACCAATTTTCTAACGAAAGTGAATTTAAAAATAATAAATGTTGCAAATGATCACCTGCTATTCTACTCTTATTTTCAGTCATATTTCCAGCTTTGAAAATAATCGTTCGTTGGGGACGGAAGTACCGATAATATTTAAGTATTTCATTGCTATACCTTGCAGGGCCGAATGTGGGTGCCTGCTCCAGTATTTTAGTGGATTTTCTTTTAGAGTAATCGGTGCTTGGTTCAGGTAATATCGGAGGTCATCGGGCATCGCATCATCGCCATGATTGATAATCCGTCTCAATTGATTGTCAAGAATCTCATAAAATATCCAAAAGTTATCTCGTTTGACAGTGGATGATCCAACACGCACATTTTGATCATTCGATTGAAGTATACCTGCATTAATAATTCTTGTTCTTGTGATTCTGTTTATAGCGTGGGAACACGCAATCCTATCAGAGAAGTAGATATTTTTGAATCGTGCATCACAAATAGGCTAAAGCGTTGCGACCGACAGGCGCTCACAGCTCGAATATTCCCGTTTCAGCAGCAGAGCCGAGACCTGGATCTTCCAAGGAGTGAAGCCAAGGTACCTGTAAATAAAAAGAGAGACATGTATATAGTTAGTTATAAGTTTATTTAAAATAATAGTTATAGAGTTTAAAAGAAAAAAAGAATTATAATTAAAATTATAATTGAAAAAGGAATAAGAAGTTAAATAAAGTTAAAATGTAAAATAATATAAATATTTAGAGTTAGACCAAAATAGACTTAAGTTTTGAATGTTGAGTTTTGAATAAAAGAATAAGTTGTTTTTATTTTGGTTAGCAAACTTTAGGTTTGATAAGATTCTAATTATACAATGCGCAAGAGCAAAAGTTAATTGAAATAATAAGAGCGCAAAAGTAATAATTGATTTTGATTTAGAATCAAAAGGAAAGATAAATCCTAGAATTATTTTGAGTTGAAACATTAATTGTAATATACGCACGATAGAGCGTACGAACAAAGTTTTGCAATATAATTAATCATAACCTTTTAATAATTAGAATAAGTTTGTAATGTTGCAAGAAAATGGAATATATGAAAACAAAAATAAAAAGAAAAGAATTAGAGAACGATCCGTATGATCAGTGCGAGGTCAATAAACGAAAGCTGACGAATCGTTATAAAACTCTAATGACGTAACCTTATAAATATTTGAAACACATTCCAATCATTAATTCAGTTACGAAATGATTTTGAAATAACGCAATGCAAAATCAATTATAAACAAGTGTTGAAAAATGAAAACACAGATTGAAAGTTATTTTATAATTTAAAACAAGCAGATAGATGCTATTCATTTTTAGTTTCATTAGAATTATTAATTGACGTTATTTTTAGTTGTGAAAATCAATCACGGTATGAAGTCAATTAACAACATTAATTTATTAACATTATATTTAAGGAATAAATGATTGAAGTGTGTATATATGTAAATATGAATGTACAGATAGTTGTAAGCATTGTAACATACGCGAAGCGTCCGCTAAGTACGCGAGAAGGGAAATGATGCGATTGGCTAGCGCGAGCGTGGTGGGGATGACTAGGTGACTACCCAGCGGCGAGCGCGGACCATAACGAGAGGCCCGACGCGCCATTGGCGCGCTGAACTACAGCCAGCGCGGAGGACACGGATTGGCCGGCGACCCAGCAGTGGGGAGACGTACTATAAGAAGCGGCGATCCGAGGACTCGAGAGCTTTAGACTCACCAACTCCCGACGCGTAAGGATCGCTCGGCGATGGGGGCTTCCGCTCATACCCTCGTACCGCGTAGAAAGAACACATTCAGACTCGTTGACGCGAACGCGACAAAACCTGTAACGAAACGTGACGTGATATAAGTGCGAGAATTGTAACCGCGTTAATATCTGCCATAGTAAAACAGCGCGAGTTAATTTAATTGAGATTCCCTGTAATAACACATAATTTCATTAAAATAAATATATATTCATATATATATAACGTGTCAGTGACAATAAAAATCAAGTGTTCACTTACCTGTGATACTTACCCAATCCTAATCGGTTGAGTTGACCATCCTTGTGAATGATTGTCCTGTCGATGAGTCCGGATCCTACGGGCGGTGCATCGATGTCCAACGGCGACCTGAAACAGAAAAAGAAGGAAGTCTAAATCGAGGAAATAGGGAAATTGGCCCGAAGAAGGATCTTTGGCCAAAGTTGTCCATCGTTACTTACCAAACAACCAAACCTTGGTATTTCCATTGGTTAAAATACCTGGCGACCGATGAAACTTGGCGAAAGCGTTGCAACTTGGGGACTGGTGAGTGATACGTATCACGCGTTACTCTCTAAAGACCGGTCACAGCGTAACCTTTTCTATAGTGTCAAACTGCTTCAAAAACTGCTTCGTTAATTCTTGTTTAAAATGGATACCTATATCTGTATCCGGCTTTGAAATATTTAATTTGTTTTTTATGGTATTTACAATGTGACGGCCGGACAGCTGCGGCAGAGGCGGCGGCTGCGCCGTCAATGGTGAGGCGGTTGCGGGTGGCTGCGACTACTGCAAGACGGGCGGACTAATGCATAACAGAAAAATTTTTATTTTCTTAATTTTAGTTTAAAAAAGGATACGTACCAATTCCTGCACATAGGAAACTATTTAAATATCACTATCAGTATCTGTATCAGTATCTATCGAGTGTATATCTAAAATATACTATCCAATGAATATGATGATGGAATCCTCTTCTCAGGGCATGCTTTCCGGCCCCGTAAACAACAATTTTTACAAATGCATCCCTCTAGTGCCTTCCTTTTATTAGTTCGTAGATAACATCCCAGATTCGCGGTTGGAGAATTTTCTAATACCAAATTCGCGATTTCTTAAAAATTGCACAATCGAAGTCACTGAAATGTTCTTCGATTTTTCCTGAGTTGCCATTTTCAGAAATTTCACTTAAATGTCCCAAAGTTTATTGTGTGCAAATAGGGCACACACTGCACGATACTATTTGATTTAACGCGCATCCGTAGATACAACAAAAAAGTTTTTCTCTCAATCAGAGCATACCTTGCAGTTTCGTGCAACCGCACAGCATGAGCATGTGTAAACATGTCATTCACTCGCAGGAAACACGCTGTGCAAAATTTGTCACCATTATCAATTTTATAATAAAAAGAAATGCAACACATTTTTTGCAGTTCATCAATGTCGCGAATATCAGCTTGATTTAAAAAACCCGCACACATTTTTCAATAAAGTCTTCACTGCAATCGCTATCATAATCGGAATCTGTTACGGACAGTACTTCAATGTCTGATTCTTCTTCTATTTCCACGTCTTTATCATTATCTTCAACCACGACAACTTCTTCTCTATCCATTTTCAATTCGAAGATTGTCAGAAACTTTATGACGGACACATATTATAATGTTGCTCCCCTCTTGATTTTTAATTTTACATCTCTCTTGTTCTAACTGGAGTATCATCTAACTCATTATTTTTCTACATCTCCAGAGAGCGAACAAAGTTTTGTCGACTATGCATATCTTATTATGGAAAAGAAATAATGCAGTTTCAACAGTAAAATAATTTTTATTTATTACAAGCATCATAAAGAACATCATTTATAGCACAAGTTAACAATTCGCAATCTATAAGTAGTTTGTAGTTAAACATACTATTATTGCGTATCGCTTTTGCGGCATTGCTCGCATCGCGGATATTATCACATTGTAAAATATTTACAAATTGTTTAAACTTTTCAGTAACACTATGAGTATTTTCACTCAACCAGAAATACATATGATCTACACATTTTTCAAAATCGAATAAATGTAATAACGTTGTTAGTTTCATATACAAAGTATTATCAGATAATGTAATTTTTTAATTTTTGAAGTAGACGTGTTAATTACTTCAAGTGTAAGATCTCGAATCCATAGCGGAGTTTCAGTTAGCCGCTCAATGTCCGCTCGTTTCTGCATTAGCGACTTCCATGTTTCAATAGGCAATATTATTTGATTTCCTCTATTATCGCCAATAGCCAATTCCACATAAGATATGATTCCAACGCAGAATCCAATTTCCAAATATTTATATAATGTCGGAGTCAAAGCGTATCTTCTTCCAAGTATACGAACCGCTCGATGAGAAAAAGCGCTATAAAAATTGTTTTTATTTAAAAATCATTATTTGAGAAAAAGTATTAAAACTTACTTACCACATTTATTCTTAGAAATTTTGTTGTCTTGTATTGGAACGTAATAATTCATGCTGGCGGAGTACATTTTTTAAAAGAACCTTTCGCACAAGTGATTGATATAATACTAAATCATATAACAATTTTCCATTGTTACGTTGCAATGGGGTGGGGATTACTGACGCGATATTATTTTCAACCAATTATCAAAGCACCAATGTATGGTTGCTATGACATCATCTTGAGATGAAATATTATCATCAAGAAAATGCAATATATCAAAAATTTCAAGCGCCGAGGCATGGCTGCATCATCCGTACGTTACAAAATCACAATTATCCGATTTGCAAAAAATGTATCACGAGCGCCGATGCGCGGCTGCTATGACATCATTTTGAGATGAAATATTATTGTCAAAGCGCAAAAATGCAACATATCCGAAATTTCAACCGTCGAGGCATGGTTGCATCATCGTACGTGACAAAATTACAATTATCCAATTTGCAAAATGTATCACGAGCGCCGATGTACGGCTGCTATGACATCATTCTCAATGGCAAAATCGCTAAATTATTAGCTGATTTGAGAAAATGTATCACGAGCATCGACACACGGTTGCTATAACATCATCCTCAGATGTATCATAACACGTGAAATATTAGAATAAGCGTCAAGGTTAATATGCACAAAAATGCTATATCCAAAATTTCAAGCGCCGTGCATGGCTGCTATGACATCATCCCCAAATTAGCTGATTTGAGAAAATCACGAGCGTCGACGCACGGATATTATCAAAACCGTACGTGACAAAATCGCAAAGTATAATCGTCAAAGTTATGTGCAACATACTCGAGTTTCTCAGTGATCTCAAATAAAAATCATGGTAAGCGGTATACTCTGTCAGTATTTATATCAGAGGTTCAGCAAGAGCATCTAGAAAAATGGCACTACAGGATTTGTTGGAGAAATCCACCAAGGTGAATTCGGTGGAAGAATATATTGTGTGACAAAGTAGCGATGCGACGAATATATCGAGTCACTGGAAGAACATAGCCGAATCAAACGCCCACGATTAGCGATCGGAGTTCGACAATCGTTTGTCGCCCAAATTGCTTGTCTGGAAAGTTTGAAAAATTCGGTACGCAGACGTTTTGTGCACGTAGGTGCCGGAAGCAGTGCACGAGAAAACGGACTTATTTGGCGAGAGATTGATATGGCATTCGAGAGCCGCATCTTGACAGGTGCGGTAATAAACAGTAATTACATCGAACCTCGTCAATTTCTCGAGGATGCAAAAGACATTGTGCTTGGATATGTGCAAAAAGTGATGCAAAAACACATTAGTGTGAAAGTGAACACTGTGTTTAATGGCGAGTTTGTATCGGGCGATAAACGCGCCAACAAAAGTGTTAATACGAGAAATTATAAATTCTTTCGTACGTCCGATTTACGCGAGTGGTACGAGCGTCGCGTTATCGAACCCACGCTAGCATCGCTAGAAAAATTTTAGGAACGCGATAGTGGTTGGGCATTGTCGCGAATAATCGATTCCTGAAATTTCTAACCGAAGTTAGCCCCGCAATATTAGAATTTATTAATATTTTTTTACATGAATCGATTGCACATTATTTGCACATGTTTGCACATTCTTAATTTTTGTTTGCACACCTCTAGTACAAAAGTTATTCAAAAAAAACTTTTGGGGTGGCGAACTTCACATTAGCCCCCCATTTTGTGCAAAAATGGTTTTTAATTAACCTAATCGATAGATTTTCGTTTGCACATTTCAAAACAATTTGAATTTTTGTTTGCACATCTCTAGAAAGAAAGTTATTGAAAAAAACATGTGGGGGGGCTAACTTCACATTCAAAACTATTCAAATTCCGCGAAAATCCTTTCATAATAAGCTTAATCGATAGATTTTCGTTTGTACATTTCAATACAATTTGAATTTTCGTTTGCACATCTCTAGAAAAAAAATTATTAAAAGAGAAACTTTGGGAATCCCCAAAGTGTTTTTTTTTAATAACATTTTTTCAAAAGATGTGCAAACGAAAATTCAAATTGTATTGAAATGTGCAAACAAAAATCTATCAATTAAGCTTATTTCAAAAGAATTTTCACAAAATTTGAATAGTGTTGAATGTGAAGTTAGCCCTCAAATATGTTTCTTTTTAATAAATTTTATTCAAGAGATGTGTAAACGAAAATTCAAATTGTATCGAAATGTGCAAACAAAAATTTATGGTTTAAGCTTATTACAAAAGGATTTTTGTGAAATTTGAGTACTTTTGAATGTGAAGTTAGCCTACCAATATGTTTTTTTCAATAACTTGTTTTCAAGAGATGTGCAGACAAAAATTCAAATTGTATCGAAATGTGCTAACGAAAATCTATCGATTAAGCTTATTACGGAAGGATTTTCGCGAAATTTAAGTACTTTTATATGTGAAGTTAGCCCCCCAACATATTTTCTTTTTAATAACTTTTTCAAAATGTGTGCAAACAAAAATTCAAATTGTATTGAAATGTGCAAACAAAAGTCTATCGATTAAGCTTATTACAAGAATTTTCGTGAAAATTGAATATTTTTTAATGTAAAGTTAGTTTCTAAAGTGTTTTTTAAAAATAATAATTAAAATACTTTTAAGTCGCTAGTCGAAGAAAAAATAAAAGGTAACTTAGTCGACCAAACTAGCAAGAAATATATTTATTTGAAAATCATGACGTTTCGACCATGTGGTTGTGGTTTTTATCAAGTGACAATAAACGTGTAGAATATAAAGCTCACAAATCAATCATCATAAATGTCCATTATTAAAAGACTTAATTACAAATTCAAAAGGAGGCTATATGGAGCCACGCGTAGGGTGTAGGTACGCAAATATTAAAAACAAACTTGTTGGAAAAACAAATTTATTGAATCTAAACGTTTCGGTCCTTCCTTTGGACCTTCTTCAGTAAATTTAATACAATAAATAATAATGGGGAATCTACATACTACCGCACGTAGCGCAAAAGCCGTGAGCCCCCCCCTATCGATATCTCATTAGATAGACAAAGTGACATAATATGTCATGAGGTCCTCAAAAGTGGACTCTAATGAAGAGTATAGTGAGGAATTTCCGAAAGGGGGCTCACTCTTACTCACACACTCATCCATCGTACGGTCGTGTGAACGTGCGATGGATGAGTGTGTGAGTAAGAGTGAGCCCCCTTTCGGAAATTCCTCACTATACTCTTCATTAGAGTCCACTTTTGAGGACCTCATGACATATTATGTCACTTTGTCTATCTAATGAGATATCGATAGGGGGGGGCTCACGGCTTTTGCGCTACGTGCGGTAGTATGTAGATTCCCCATTATTATTTATTGTATTAAATTTACTGAAGAAGGTCCAAAGGAAGGACCGAAACGTTTAGATTCAATAAATTTGTTTTTCCAACAAGTTTGTTTTTAATATTTGCGTACCTACACCCTACGCGTGGCTCCATATAGCCTCCTTTTGAATTTGTAATTTATCAATGCAGGGAGCCTACATTGTTACTTATTAAAAGACTTAATTTGTCAAATTTGAAAGATAGAAACTGTCATATTGTTTCACATATTCGTCAATACTGCGTTTTTTTAAATTCATTATGTATTACTTTATTATTATTAAACTTATCGTGTGTATAATAAATAACACACACGCACATATGTGTATATATAAATATATATATATATATATAATGATATGCAATGGAAATATAGTTCTTGAGATAGGTTCTTATATGTATATAAGATTATATATATTTTATTTATGAAATTTATTAGAAAATTATAGGAAATATATTAGGTTATATATTTCTATAGATACTTTTATTTTTCCGATTTTATATAAACTATAACACTTGGTCTGATTAATTTATTTGATACCGTTACACATTTATTTTTTAAACTGTCGTATTCCTCTCAAATGTTTGTTACTCTATAACAATAAGCGATATAATGTCCCACTTTGTGCTCAGCATAACCGTCATAAGATATTGTTCCTATTAATTGATAATTTTCGGTTTTTATTTTTAAGTTTATAGGTATTTCAGATAACAATATATTCTTAGGTGCATCTAGAAATTCAATCTTAGCTAAAAATGTAATGTGGTATGCATATTCGACGTCAATTAATACATGTGTATCTGAATTTATTTCGCTGATAACTTTAACATCGCTAACTTCAACAAAATCATATAAATAAATATAATTATTGACTATTTGACTTGCTTGCCTCGCTTGAAAGCGACCGTCGCAAACAAACAGGTAAATAAGTTGCGTAAAGCCATGATGTCGATTGAACAATTACTAATATGGCTATATCAGTTTCAAGGTTTTTATATTGAATTGATACTTTATTGTTCCTCTTGGGGTTACAAGGACTCCCGTTTCTCGGGATATATTGCATACAAATATTACGCATATATAACTACTTACAATTAACAAATAAAAATAAAACGAAAGAGAAGAGAAAAAAACAAATTAAACAATCTCGATTAGCAACTTTGCCTCCGCACACATACACCTTTCAACCGACCTGTAACGCTCAGGCTCTCATTCGGAAAAATCTATAATCGCACGCTCCTCGCCTGGGACCTCCATTTCCTTCAGTGTCAATCGGTCTACTGGTTTCAACACCTTTACGTACCATCCCCTATTCCGCAATACGTCCCTTCCATTCCATTCCATCCTTTCTCATCTTTCATACTCCCCAACGTTCAGTCTTTATCACTCACACCTTCATCCATCTTGGACACCGTACCCTTATCTCTCTCCCTACTTACCCCCCTATACTCTTCTAACCTCCTCAACCATTCCTCCCCTTCCCCTTCCTCCCCCAGTACCTCCTCCACCATTTCCTGCCAACTTCCTTCTGCTCCTCCCCCACTGCATTCCTCCCAAACATGTTCCCATGTTTCCATTCCCCCTTCACACACCCTACACACATTCTCCTTCTCTTCCATCCAGTATCTATTCCCCTTCATCTCACTTCCAAACCTAAATCTCGCCATTCTTTGCCATCTACTTTCTCCCCATCCCTTTCTTAAATACCCCGGTACCCCCACCCCTTTCACCCATTTATACCAAACATTATATTTCGATTCCATAATCCTGCTCCCTCTAGCCTCCCTCTGTATATTTCTATCTATTTCCTCTACTATTTCCCACCCAAATTCCCCCTTCTCTCTTTTCTCTTCTATCTCCCTTAACTCCAGACCTCTCTCCTTGAAAAAATCCCTCCTTTCTTCCTCCCAATCCGATAACAACTCTCCTTTCTTCGCCCTCCTCCTCGTCTCTTCCCAACACTTCCTCGCTATTGCCCCTCCTTTCCCCTCCACCAGTCTCCTCTCATCCCCATGCCCTTCTCCCCATTCTACCTTCTAATTTCTCCCTCTGAACTTCTTCCCTCACCAAATACCCCGGTATCCCCCGATCTACCCCTAGTACCCACCTCAGATATCTATCTTGTAGCCCTTCCAGTTTTTCTCTCCCTTTTCAGCCCCATATTTCCACCCCGTACCCTAGCACCGACCACACCAAAGCGTCAAAAAGCCATAGCCTTTTGCCCCAGTCCCCTCCAAATCTCCTCTTTCCAATTCCCCAAATTGTCCCATTATCATCGCCCCTTTCCTCATCCTATCCCTTATCTGTCCCTCCTGTCTTCCGTTCCTCTGTACCACATATCCCAAATATCTATATTCTTTAACTTCCTCAATCTTTCTCCCCTTCCATCTCAAACTTATTTCCTTAAATCTCCCCCCCCCCTTTCCTACACCTCATTATCTTTGATTTGTCCGTGTTGAGTGTCACCCCCTTTTCATCTAGATATCTTTCCAATCTTCCCATCATACTCCGCATCTCCCCCTCATCCTTCGTTGGCAAGACCACATCATCCGCATACGCCAGGGTACAAATTCTCTCATCCCCCAATTTTATTCCTCCCCAACCCACCTTCCTCATTTCCTCTTCCAGGTCTGCCATTAACATATTAAATAATAAGGAGCTCAACGGACACCCTTGTTTCACCCCCCTTCCCGTACAAAATTCTTCTCCTTCAATCCCACCTATCCTTACTCTAAAGCACGTCTCCCTCAATACATCCCAGTAGTAATACTATGCCGATTCTAACTCAGGGGTAATGAGGGGGAGGGAGGGGCGAGGGGAACCCATGGCGCGGGGGAATGACGTCACGCGGGGAGGGGGAGGCGTCCGCGAGGTTATGATCCGCGAGGGGCCCGCGGGGAGGGGGAAGCGTCCGCGATGTTAGGGTCCGCGAGGGGTCCGCGGGGAGGGGAGGCGTCCGCTAGGTTATGGTCCGCGAGGGGTCCGCGGGGAGAGAGGAATCCGCAAAAGACCGCGTGAAGCTTTGCTGGTGAGGGGTCCGCGGGGAGAGAGGAACGCGAAGGAGAGCGCGAGGTGCACGTGAGAGAGATGTCGCGAGAGAGACGTTCGCGAAAGAGAGATAGCGGTCGCAAGATGATGCAGCGAAGGAGAGCGCGAGGTGTTGCAGCGAGGTGTATATGCAAGAGCGAGAGAGATAGTGGTCGCGAGATAGTGCAAGGTAGCGCAGCGACAAGATGACGCGAGGAGTTCGCGAAGGAGAGCGCGAGGCGCACGCGAGAGAGATGACGCAAGCGAGGCGTATATGCAAGAGCGAGAGAGAGATGTTGCGAGATGATGCGACGAAGGAGAGCGCGAGAGGCGGACGCGAGAGAGATTTTTTTTTTATAATAATATTTATAGTAATTTTTAATTAATAATAAGATTTTAATAGGAGGAAAGGAGAGAGGACTTATTCTAAAATAAATACATTTATTTAATATTTAAAATAATGTTTATTTATAAAATAGATATGTGTATACACGTGTGTGTGTGTGTGTGTGTGTGTGTGTGTGTGTGAATTTAAAATTTAAAATATAAAAATATAAAATATAATATATAAATTAATATAAAATGTAAAATATAAATAGGGGATGTGGGGCGGTGTTGAGCGATGGTGATGGTGATGATGAAGTGATGGTGGTTGAAGCAGCAAGCGGAGGCGACGGCTGGGCGGGACTCCTGTACAACACAAAAAATATTAATAATCTTTAAAATTTTTTATTTATTATAAATTTAAAGAGATATTTACACAGATTACCAAGAAAACTCGTTTGCAATACAACCAGGATTGAGTTCTGTTACATAGAAATTTTGAACTCGCCATTCAAAAAAGTCGAGTGGAGAATGATACAAATTATGCGTAAAGATGCAATCATACAGGTTTTTCGTGTCACGTTTTTTGAAACCTATTTCGCGCCCGTGTATTGCCTGCACGATTGAATTTACTGGAGTGTTTGTCGATAGTGCTGGAACATTGGTATCTACGCTTAAGTAACGTCTGCGTAGCAATCTTCTTATTTCTTCAAGTCGCGCGATTCTAGCGGTCCGTGACTGCAAATCTCCGATCAATAATTTTGGATTTATTTTTATTTCATAAAATTTCCAAAAAAATCTCCATGGTTGTGGGTATTGTCCTTTCAGCAAATCGATACATCCATCGCACTCCAACTCCCAGGACAGATAACTCACTTCATCACTTTCACTCGGACGCACTGCAAAATTTTCTTTTTCCAACGCAGCAGCAATTTCTAACACATCTTTTTCCAGCGATGCAATGTATTCGTCCTGAGTTAGCATCTTCACATCACTCGCCATTTTCACAGCACTTTAAGTTTTAATTTTTAAACAGTTTAATGTATGCAAATAGGACATACTGCACGATAATATTTGATTTAGGGAGCATCTACAGTTGCAACACGTTTTCCCTTCAATTAGAGTATATTTTACGTTTAATGCTTTCACACAGCACTTGAGTACAAGTCTGCTACTCTATGACACGATACACATATTATAGTGTTGCTCCCCTCTTGATTTTTAATTCCACATCTCATGTCTTCTTCTAACTAGAGTATCATCTACCTCAGCATTTTTCTTCTCGCAGGAGAGAAAAGTTTTGCTGATAATGCATGTGCACATCATACTATTCATATACATATAGAACAGGAGCGGGAAAGAAATAATTAAATTCACAGTTTATCAATAAAAATTTATTTATTACAAGAATCATAAAAAACATCATTTACAGCACATGTTAATATTTCACAATCTATGAGTGATTCGCTATCGTACGCATCACTTTCGCGTATCGCTTTTACAGCATCGCATACATTAGTAATATTATTGCGTTGTAAAATAGTTGCAAATTGTTTAAATTTTTCATTCACAAGATGAGTATTTTCACATAGCCAGAAATACACATGATCTATACATTTTTCAAACTCAAATAAATGTAATAGAGTCGATGGCTTCATATATAAAAAATTATTGGATAATGTTAATTTTACAATTTTTGAATCCGATATTTTAACAATTTCTATTGTTAGATCTCGAATCCATAATGGAGTTTGAGATGATTGTAAAAATCGTTCAATGTCCGCACGTTTCCGCATTAGTGATATCCATGTTTCAATAGGCAATATTATGTGGTTGCCTCGATTATCACCAAGAGCTAATTCCACATATGATACAGCTCCAACGCTGATTCCTATTTCCAAATATTTATAGGATGTTGCGGTTAGAGCATATCTTCGCCCAAGTATACGAGTCGCACGTTGAATGCTATAAAAATAATTAGAATATTTCAAAAATTATTTAAAAATCATTATTTAAAAATCATTATTTGACAAAAAAGAATTGAAACTTACTTGTCACATTTCTTCTTGCACAAAACATCACTCTCCTGAATTCTCGAAGCGTAATAATTCATGCTTCCGGCAGAACACATTTTAAAAGAACCTTTCACATGTGATTGATACAATACTAAATCATTATTACAAGTTTTTATTGATACAAAGCAATGAGGTGGGGATTATTGCTGACTCAATATTATTTTAACCAATCATCAAAGCGCCAATGTACGACCGCTATGACATCATCCTCAATGAAATATTAAATGTAAAATAATGCAACATATCCAAAATTTCAAGCGTCAATGTACGACTGCTATGATATCCCCAGGTGTTCAAAACGTACTTAACAAAATCACAAGAAAATGCAACATAATTAAAATTTTCGAGCGCCAATGTACGGCCGCTCTCATCTTGAGATGAATCTCGCGAAATATGTAAAAATGTATCAATTTCAAGCGTCAATGTACGGCTGCTATGATATCATCCCCAGGTGTTCAAAACGTACGTAACAAAATCACAAGAAAATGCAACATAATTAAAATTTTCGAGCGCCAATGTACGGCTGCTCTCATCTTGAGAGCGAGATGAATCTCGCGAAATGTGCAAAAATGTATCAATTTCAAGCGCCAATGTACGGCTGCTATGATATCATCCCCAGGTGTTCAAAACGTATGTAACAAAATCACAAGAAAATGCAACATAATTAAAATTTTCGAGCGCCAATGTACGGCTGCTCTCATCTTGAGAGCGAGATGAATCTCGCGAAATGTGCAAAAATGTATCAATTTCAAGGTCGATGCATCATTCGTACGTAACAAAATCACAAAGTTAAGTGTAACATACTTGAGTGCCAATGATCTCTACAATCAAATAAAAAGGATAGTAAAGAGGCATACTATGTCAGTATCTTTGTCAGAGGTTCAAGAAGTGCATCTCAAGTAAAGAAATATGGCACAATTGGAAGCAAGTTTGTTGGAGCAATCCGCAGGGGTGATTTCGGTGGAAGAATATATTGCGTGGGAGCAGCAATGTGACGAATACATCGAATCACTGGAAGAACAAAGTCGAATAAAACGTCCACGATTACCGATCGGAGTTCGACAATCGCTTGTCTCCCAAATCGCGCGTCTCGAAGGGTTGAAGAATTCGGTACGCAGACGTCTTGTACACGCAGGTGCCGGAAGCAGTTCGCGAGACGTCGGACTCATATGGCGAGAGATTGATACGGCGTTCGAGAGCCGCATCTTGACTGGTGCGGTGATAAACAGCAATCACATCGAACCTCGTCAATTTCTAGAGGAGGCCAAAGACATTGTGATCGGACACGTGCAAAAAGTGTTGCAAAAACACACTAGTGTAAAAGTGAACACTATGTTTAATGGTGAGTTTGTGTCGGATGATAAGCGTGCTAATAAAACTATCAATACGAAAAACTTTGAAATCTTTCGCACCTCCGATTTACATGATTGGTACGATCACCGCGTTATTGAGCCCACGCTAGCATCGCTAGAAGAATTTCAGGCACGCGATAGTGGTTGGGCATTGTCGCGAATAATCAATTTAATTGTAAATATAAACAAGTATAATCCAATGCGCGCGGGATGTCACATTAAATTGCCACGAGAAATAATGATGAAAAGAGCAGTGGTTAATGTGCAATCAAAAGACAATGCATGTTTCGCGTGGGCGGTGGTCGCTGCTCTGTACCCGGCCGAAAGAAATGTGGAACGGGAATCATCATATCCGCATTACACAACAGTGCTGAATCTCCAAGACATTGAGTTTTCAGTGACTGTGAATCAAATCAAAAAGTTTGAAATATCAAACAACATTTCGATAAATGTATACAGCATCGAAGAAAAGAACATTGTCTCGATACGTCTTAGTGAGCAGAAGAAAGACAGACACGTCAACTTGCTGTACATGGAAGACAGCAACAACATTGGACATTTCACATGCATCAAGAATCTCTCCCGACTTGTCAGCTCACAATTGCGCAAACATGGTCACAAGACATATATCTGCGATCGGTATGTATATTTATTGCAAATTATATATGTATATTTATTGTAAATTATATATGTATATAAAATAAAATTGTTTATAATTGTAATTTTACAGATGCTTGCATTATTTCGGGTCTGAGGACAAGTTGCAGACACATATGGTAGACTGCGGAGAGATGAATGACTGCGCTATCCGGTTACCGAGCGATAAGGACAAGTGGCTCGCGTTCAACAACTTTAATCGCAAAGAGCGACTTCCTTTTGTGGTGTACGCCGACCTCGAATGTGTGCTGACAAAAACGAATAAGAAGGAAGAAGAAAAGAATTTATATCAGCATCACCAAGTATTTAGTATAGCATATTATGTACATTGCTCATATGACGATTCGTTATCCGAGTATTATTCTCGTCGTAGTGTAGATTGCATTTCGTGGTTTTCCGAATAACTACAAAATTTAGCGATACGCGTAAAGAATATTTTAGCAACTAACGTCCCCATGGTAAATTTAACATCAGACGAGCGGGAAAAATTTCATAGCGCAACGCATTGTCATATATGTGAGAAACCATTCATGCAAGATGACGATACACGCGTACGCGATTATTGCCATCTGACCGGGCGGTACAGAGGTCCCGCGCACTCAAATTGTAATCTAAATTATAAAAACTCTTTTTGTATTCCAATAGTATTTCATAATTTATCCGGTTACGACTCACATTTCATAATTAAGGAAATAGCTACAGCGTTCGAAGGGGGAATCGAATTACTTCCAATAACTAAAGAAAAATATATATCATTTACAAAAAATATTCAATTTGCAGAAGACAAATCCAGAAATATTAAATTACGTTTTATCGATTCATATAAATTTTTCAATACTAGTCTCGATAAATTGGCATCATTTCTAAGTAAAGATAAACTCAAAAATTTTAAATCAAAATTTCAAAATTTATCTACCGAAAATTTCAATTTATTAACACGGAAATGTGTCTTTCCGTATGAATACATCAACTGTTTTGGAAGGTTGCACGATACGTGTCCACCACGCGAATCGTTTTATAGTTCCTTGACCGGGCACACTGTATCCGAGAACGATTACGCGCACGCTGAAAACGTATGGGAGCGATTCTCCATTCGAACGCTGGGCGAATATAGCGATCTGTATTTAAAAACTGACGTGTTGTTATTAGCCGACATTTTTGAAAATTTCCGGGATAAATGTATCGAGACTTATGAGCTCGACCCCGCATATTACTATACTCTCCCCGGGTATACGTGGGACGCCATGTTAAAGCACACAAATATTACGTTCAAATTACTTACAGACGTTGACATGGTAATGTTTATCGAACGTGGTATACGCGGTGGATTGAGTCAATGTTCAAACA
This sequence comes from Prenolepis imparis, assembly GCF_030444845.1. Lineage (NCBI taxonomy): Eukaryota > Metazoa > Arthropoda > Insecta > Hymenoptera > Formicidae > Prenolepis > Prenolepis imparis. The sequence goes on along the minus strand of NW_028141165.1, from coordinate 19,640,515 downwards.
GATATGCACACGCTAATAACAAGTACATGCAGTCGTACGATTCATTGAAACCATCTTCATATCTAATGTATTTCGATGTAAATAATTTGTATGGATGGGCAATGTGTCAACCATTGCCTTATGCTGATTTTCAATGGGTCGACGATGTATCTAATTTCGACACATCATCTATCGCGCTCGATTCACCCACAGGCTACATCCTCGAGGTAGATTTAGAATATCCGCGACATCTTTACGAGACGCTCACTGACCTACCGTTTTGCCCGACACGCGACAAGCCGCCAGGCAAGCGGGGAGATAAGCTTCTCGCAACGCTATACGACAAGAAATGATATGTGATACACTACCGCAACCTGCAGCAATGTACGCGTCACGGCCTTTGCGTTGCAAAAATACATCGCATATTACAATTCGCGCAATCTCCATGGCTTCGAAATTATATCGAACTTAATACGCAATTTAGAACGCAAGCAAAAAATGATTTTGAAAAAAATTTATATAAATTGATGAATAATGCAGTATTCGGCAAAACGATGGAAAATGTGCGTAATCGGGTTGATGTAAAACTTATCACACATTGGGAAGGAAGATACGGTGCAGAGGCAGTGATTGCGAAACCAAATTTTCACAGTAGAAGTATCTTTTCGGAAAATCTAATCGCTGTCGAATTACGCAAACTCGAGGTAAAATTTTATAAACCAATCTATCTTGGCATGTGCATACTCGACATCTCCAAAACATGTTTATATAAATTTTCATCATGAGTACATGTCACCGCTGTATCGTGACAGATGCCGGGTAATGTACACCGACACAGACAGCCTAATATACCACATCGAATGTGAAGATGTGTACGAGAATATAAAACGCAACCTCGACAAATTTGATACGAGCGATTACACTGCGGACAATGTGTACGGTATACCGCTCGTGAATAAAAAGGTACCCGGTCTAATGAAAGATGAAAACAACCGTGTGATTATGACCGAATTTGTAGGGCTTAGAACAAAAATGGGCTGTTCTTCCGAATGGGACACTTCGAGTTGAGGGCAGCCCTTTTGCGTACTGAAAGTAGATACCAAAATAACGTATTATATAAAATTTCAGTCGCGGCAAATTATTTTTTCACATGTTTTTATTTAAAAAAATTTTCTTTAAAAATTTTATTTAAAAAAATTGGACACCGCACGTGCGAAGATCCACGCGATGCCTACCGACGGGGAGGGTGCGGGAGGGGGGCCGAAGGCCCCCTTGCACCCCCCCGTGTGTGTGTGTGTGTGTATCTCTGCTTTAACCAAAAATACAAATTGATAATTACAAAGTATTCTCTGCTTTAACCAAAAACACAAACTGATAATTATAAAGTATTCTCTGCTTTAACCAAAAACACAAACTGATAATTATAAAGTATTAAAACAGAGAATATTTTTATTTATGTTTTCAATAACATAAAATTGTATAAATATTTTTCCACGACCGCTTAACAAATATTCTCTGCTTTAAAAAAGAGCATAAAATATAATCTTCTTTAATCATTTGACTGAGAGAGAGAGAGAGATTTCTATTATTATTAATATTTTAAGTTATATTATTATTAATTTTTATTTAATAATTTTTTATAAAAAAAATAGATTTTCTTTGCTGTAATTGAGTTTAATTGAGATTTTACTTTTAGGTAAAAACTGTTGAAAAAATGATTTGCCGCGGCTGAAATTTTATATATTACGTTGTTTTGGTATCTACTTTCAGTACGCTAAAGGGCTGTTCCGAACTCGAAGTGTCCCATTCGGAAGAATATCCCAAAAATGTATGCCTTGCGAGTGGATAGCAAGAAAGATACGAAAAAAGTAAAAGGTGTCAAGAGTAACGTTGTCGCGAGAACGATAACGTTTGATGATTACACGCGGTGTTTGAATGAAGAGATTGAAATGACACGTAGTCAGTCATGTATAAGATCGAAGTTGCATGAAGTATACACCATTCGCGAGACGAAAATTGCTCTAAATCCTCACGATGACAAGCGGTATATCATACCTGAAACCACTGATACATTATCATGGGGACATTATAAAATACCTTTGTAAATAATATTTGTTGTAAAATATGTATATTTTGTATAAATATGTATATTATATATATATGTATATGTGTATTTATAAAATTATTAGATAAATATATTGTAAAATAAACAGTGTACAGATATTTTAAATAAATGTTTATAATACATTATTTTTATGAATCCATGAGTTGTGAGATTTATCCAGTCCCAACCATTTCACATAAACATCATCGCCTTTTTTCCGTAAAACCTTTTCCACGAGATATACATCGGGATTTGCAACATGATGTAACTCATACTCGTAGAATCCTCCGGCGACGGAATTTCCGCGCGAATCTTCAAGTATATATGTCGCAGGATTAGTTTTCTGCACTTTGATAATTTTAAATATTTCGGTAGTCCAATTTGGTGTAAAACCTTTTTCGAAGACGGTCTTGAATTTACTCACGCGTACCTGACAGCCTACTTTGAATCTTGCCGGAGCAGCAATTTTTACGTTACTGTATACCGTATTTAAAAGTTTTTCGGCAATCTCCGGAGTAACATCGATAGGTTTCATGCCAATAGTGCGATGTTTTCGCGCATTGTACTCTGCAACGAGTCGGGATAGCGCGTCGATCCACTTGTAATTGCCATTAAGTGTAAACATTTTCCACATATTGTTCTTTAAAGTACGATTAAATCGTTCCACCACTGAGGCTTTCATAACAGAATACGTCGAGTAATGATTGATGTTGTGTTTTTTTACGAGTTTCTGCACATTTGCATTGTAAAATTCTTTTCCTCTATCGGTTTGTATGTGTCTCGAACATCTCTTGCTATCTCGAATTATCTCGGCGATAGCGTCAGCTGTTTCGCGTCCGCTCTTATTCTTGAGCGGCACGGCCCATGCATACATGCTCAACACATCGATAACGGTGAATATGTAATTGTATCCTTTGTTGACTCTTGCATAAGGACGCATCTCGACCACGTCAGCTTGCCACAAGTCGTCGTATCCACGTACTATGACGCGTCTACGCGAAAAATTTCTTCTCGCTGGAGCGTGCAATTCGTCCACGAGTAGCTGCTTTTCAGAGGTGATTGGTCGAAGCATATTTGTAATAATGTGATATAATTTTCACATACAGTTCTTTATGTATCTTTTGATGTAGTCTGCGTTACAGCCATTTTATCCAGCGTTAATAATAGCGCCTGCATATTCCTTTCAAGCCTGATTATTTTTTTCTCAATTTCTTTCTGTTGATCTCTCAAAAGCTTAACACTCGCTTCGACATATCGTTTGTTGGCTGCATCATTATCATCTTCCAGTTGCGCTACACGTCGTATCTTGCGCGACCTTGCGTCATAGCCGGAGACTGTTAGACACAGAGTGTTATCGCGCACGTAATTTCTTAGTAATCCATTCCATTGATAATATGAATTATTATTCGATGTTCCAAGTGATAATCCAAATTTATTAATCGACATTTCGATACCACTAATATTGACAGACTGACTCGTATCGTGGATGTATAGCTTATTTTATAATAATACCAGCTTCGTAAAGTTCCTCAATAATCGACAATATTTCATTACTGTGGGCGTTGTTGCCAGCTTGACGTGAAGCTTCGAGCAATCGCAGACGATCTACCAACTCGTTGGGATCATTCCAATGCACGTAATCAATCTTATTATTGTTTAAGGTCATAGCACGTGGTATACCTTTTCCAGATTTTTTATCAGAGAATAATGGTGCGATTATATATTTATATTTGTATCCCTTGTTACCTTGTGACCGGTCTTTAGAGAGTAACGCGTGATACGTATCACTCACCAGTCCCCAGGTTGCAACGCTTTCGCCAAGTTTCATCGGTCGCCAGGTATTTTAACCAGTGGAAATACCAAGGTTTGGTTGTTTGGTAAGTAACGATGGACAACTTTGGCCAAAGATCCTTCTTCGAGCCAATTTGCCTATTTCCTCGATTTAGACTTCCTTCTTTTTCTGTTTCAGGTCGCCGTTGGACATCGATGCACCGCCCGTAGGATCCGGATTCATCGACAGGACAACCATTCACAAGGATGGTCAACTCAACCGATTAGGATTGGGTAAGTATCACAGGTAAGTAACACTTGATTTTTATTGTCACTAATACGTTATATATATTTAATGAAATTATGTTTTATTACAGGGAATCTCAATTAAATTAACTCGCGCTGTTTTACTATGGCAGGTAATAACGCGGTTACAATTCTCGCACTTATATCACGTCACGTTTCGTTACAAGTTATTTCGCGTTCGCGTCAACGAGTTTGAACGTGTTTTTTCTACGCGGTACGAGGGTGTGAGCGGAAGCCCCCATCGCCGAGCGATCCTTACGCGTCGGGAGTTGTTGAGACTAAAGCTCGCATCGCCGAGCGATCTCTACGCGCCGGGATTAGGTGAGACTAAAGCTCGCATCGCCGAGCGATCTTTACGCGCCGGGATTTGGTGAGACTAAAGCTCTCGAGTCTTCGGATCGCCGCTTCTTATACTATGTCTCCCCACTACTGGGTCACCGGCCAATCCGTGTCCTCCGCGCTGGCAGTCGTTCAGCGCCAATCGCGCGTCAGGCGTCTCGTTATGGTCCGCGCTCGCCGCTTGGTAGTTACCTAGTTATCCCCACCACGCTCGCGCTAGCCAATCGCATCATTTCCCTTTTCGCGTTCTTAGCGGACGCTTCGCGTATATTATAATACTTAAAACTAACTGTACATATATATTTACGTAGTTACACACTTCAATCATTCATTCCTTGAACATAATGCTGATAAAATAATATTATTAATTGACTACAAACCGTGATTATTTTTCACAACTAAAATTAACGTCAATTAATAATTCTAATAAAACTAAAAATAAATAGCATCTGTCTGCTTGCTTTGAATTATAAAACAATTTCCAATCAGTGTCTTTAATTTTCAACACCTGTTTATGATTGATTTTTCATTACATTAACTCAAATTAATTTCCTAACTGAATTAATGATTGGAATGTGTCTCAAATATTTATAAGGTTACGTCATTAGAGTTTTATAACGATTCGTCAACTTTCGTTTATTGACCTCGCACTGATCATACGGATCGTTCTCTAATTCTTTTCTTTTTATTTTGTTTTCATATTTTCCAATCTCTTCCAACGTTACAAACTTATTCTAATTATTAAAAGATTATTATTAATTATATTACGAACCTCTGTTCGTACGCTCTATCGTGCGTATATTATAATTAATGTTTCAACTCAAAATAACTATCGGGTTCATCTTTCCTTTTAATTCTAAATCAAAATTAATTATTCCTTTTGCGCTCTTATTATTTAAATCAACTTTTACTCTTGCGCATTCTATAATTAGAATCTTATCAAACCTAAAGTTTGCTAAACAAAATAAAAACAACTTATTCTTTTATTCAAAACTCTATCTTTAAAACTTAAGTCTGTTTTGCTCTATCTTTAAATATTTATATTATTTTACATTTTAACTTTATTTAACTTTTTATTCCTTTTAAACTTTATAATTATTATTTTAAATAAACTTATAACTAACTATATACATTTCTCTCTTTTTATTTACAAGTACCTTGGCTTCACTCCTTGGAAGATCCAGGTCTCGGCTCTGCTGCTGAAACGGGAATATTCGAGCTGTGAGCGCCTGTCGGTCGCAACCTAATACTGGCTGATTCACATTACCATTTCGTCTGTGCGCATTTGTTCTTATTAATATACTTTAGTAGTTCTGCAAGTCATTCGCAGTATATATTTCATCGTCGGGAATTCTCTTGAAAACCAACTCGTAAAGACCTGCTGTTCCAACATATTTTGATCCATCGATAATTATATTATCATTTTTATCCACATCGAAATTTTTATTACCGAACGTCATTCCTTTGTCGATAAATTTAACACCGTATACGTAATCCATTTTGGAATTTTTATCTTGACTCAATATAGCTGCCACATATTTTTGAGCAAGTGGACCCAGGTGATTTCGCAATGAATTTTGACCCTCAGATGTTTGTAATGAATGTTGAATTGATCACAAGCGATTCAGGTGAAGTCTCGAAAATTTCCTCGACAGATGTCTTATCATGCAATAATTGCCTTGGCTGTACATCTTGTATCGGAGTAGAAATAGTTGCATCCAATAATTGTTGCATTCGCCTGCTTTTTATTCGCTTTGGAGTAGAAGTTATACCGCTCAATGAAATATTTGATCGCTTTGTTTTAAACTCTTTTTTCTCTCCGAGCATACTCGATGGTTCAATATTTTCTTCTCCAGACTCAACACTGACTGTATTTTCAACAAGCTGTTTCAGAGGTTCGAAGATTGGTTTAATATGCCTCTCCAATGCATCGTCCTCCTCCATTTTACCAGTTTTCAAGAAACGATATTTTTTACGGATTGAATCGCTCGTTTTCGCAATCTCTTTCACAATCTTTTCACGATCGTTATTCATCATGTTGCAATTTAGACGTTGCTCGATCAATGCATCGAAAGCGACTAAGTGCTTTGCGGTATTGCAAATTCATTAAATCCTTTTCTGTATCGTCCATTAGTCAGCGGACTGTCCTTGTCAATCGCCGCGAATCCATATTTATGTTGCCAACATTTCTGACAAAATGCGCGAAAATTATCGTAAGACATATCTGTATTTACGTGATCGTTGTACACATGTTTCAAGTTTGTCCCATCTTGTTTAAATAAAATTAATAAGTTTGCATTGCCACGTACAAGATGCTTGGGTATCTTGGCATACGTTTGACAAAGATAGAAACAGTCGACGCTCGAGTGTCGCCCCATTGCAAAGTACTCTCTTATCGTATCTTGCTTGTCGCATGCCACGTCATCAAAGATAAAAATGGAATTCGGAAGCGCCTCACTCGGTGGAATGACATCGCTATTATTAGAGAATGTAAAATAACCAATTTCTTCTATCGTTGATAGCAAATTTTCCAAATATCGATATTTCGGTTGTTGAAGCGATTTCGAGTATACGTACACGTTCTCGAAGCAAACGCCGTGCGGGCTTTCTATAAAACTAACCAATGCGTTAGTTTTACCACAATTCGAAGGACCGCAAATGATTCCGCGTATAGTATTCGGCAGTATGTTTCCATGTCTGCGTATTTCTTTATCCGACATCAACCGTGTTTTATCGTCGAAATTTGTAACTTTGATTATCGTCGATTGCTGAACGAACCGCATGTTTTCTCTCGAATGAATGAATGAATGAGTCATGGAGAGCCTATTTCTAGCTGCGCGGAACCATGAATCGCTCAGTACCGAAAAAATGTTTGTCATGCTAACAAGTGCTTCCGATATTCACGGTTTAAGCGCCGAACAGCTGCAATTTGTATCAAAAGCAGTTTTATTGCGATTTGAAAATCACATCCACTACGTGTGGGACAAGCTGCCGGAACACATAAAGGCGGATCCAGAGATTCAGATCTGTCGTCGATGTTTCAAACATTACAATCGACCGTGGCAGCAAACGCACATCGATGGTCCAGCGCCGATGATAAAGGATTGCAGCGAATGTCAACGAAAATTGTAAAGGGTAGTGGTCTGTTTAATCGTGCTATAAACGCTTCCTATTGTATTACATATTCCCAGTTATCAGTTTTGCGGTCCGGGGACTCATTTGGAAAAGCGGTTGGTTAGAGGTGATCGAGGTATTAATCCATTGGATGCCACGTGTCGCGAGCACGACATTGCGTATTCTCGAAGCAACGCCCTCAGAGAACGACACGTTGCTGATAATATACTCGCTGCGAAAGCGCGAAAACGTATTACTGCGAGAGATTCGACTCTTGGTGAAAGAGCAGCCGCTACGACTGTTTGGGCAGCTATGAAAGCAAAGGCAAAATTCGATATGAGGATGAAGGTGCAAAAATCTTTGAAAAAGAAGAAGAAACGAATACTACCTGTGGCGAAGCGTGGTGGTATCTTGCCAATTTTACCATTGTTAGGAGTTCTCGGTTCGTTGGCCGGTGGAGCAGCGGGAGTCGCAAAGGCTGTGAATGATAGCAAGGCTGCGCAACGTCAGCTTGAAGAAATGCAACGTCATAATCGCGCTATGGAAGGTCGTGGAGTTTATCTCGCTTCATACAAGCGTGGACAGGGATTCTGAACTAAGAAAAAAAAAACGTCAAAAAAACCCTAAAAATGCCTATGGGTGTAACAACTAATGTACAATTGCAACAACTGGCAAGACGTATGCGTATACCATTCTTTAGAGGTGTTTTCATGCGCAATAATTTACCGATAAGCGGTATACGACAAAATGAAAGCGGTATTGTAAAGTTGGATGACGTTGATGGTTCCGGTACCCATTGGGTAGCATATGTAAAGAGAGGAAGTCGAGCAATATATTTCGATAGTTTTGGCAATCTTGAACCACCCAAAGAATTGGTGCAATATTTAAATGTTACGAAAATTGAATACAATCACACATCATATCAAAATTATAATCAGAATAATTCTCGACAATTGTGTTTACGATTTCTTCAAACGACTGATATAAAGTCTGTCAATCCATCATCACGATTCAGTTTGACAACATGTCGCTAACACTAACGTTGACTGGCAAAAGTAGCGTTCTCGCTGTAAGCTATTTTTCAGCTATAGATTTATCGAATGGTGATTATGAGCTCGGTTTAACAAATTTTGAAACTTATCATACGATACCGAATGTAAATTCTAGAATAATAAATTTTACTTTGATAACGATGACAAGAAAATTACAATACCCGAGGGATCATACGAAATACAAGCCATAGATGAGTATCTGAGACATGCAATTTTACAATATCCTTCCAATAAAGAGCAGAATGAAGATGCAATAGTGCTTCGCGCCAATCATAATACTCTAAAGAGCGAAATCAAATGCATCTATAGGATAAATTTTAGTAAACCAGACAGCATATGATCGCTGTTGGGATTTTCGTCGAATCGTATATTGCAACCTCACAAATGGCATGATTCGGATTTACCTACAAATATTATTAGCGTGAATATTATCCGTATAGAATGTAGCGTCATCACTGGTGCGTACAGTAATGACAAGCGCGTACACACGATACATGAATTTTCACCGAGCGTGCCGCCAGGATATAAGATATCGGAAACGCCTACACTGATCATTTATCTCCCGATCGTCGTACGGAGCATTACTGACTTAACGATACGCATTGTTGATCAAGAAGGACGATTGCTGGATTTTCGAGGAGAGGAAATTACTGTAAGATTGCACGTACGGCGTCGACAAAATTAGCGTGTGATGCTCGTGCTAAATGATACGGAGCACGTGAGAGACAATAATTTTACGAGGGACATTACGAGGTACAATACTTTTGCGAGAGCAGCTGCGGCGGCTGCAGTGAGCGACAATAATCAGAGATCTCGTTATACTAAAAAGAAACTCAGTGCATTGAATCGCGAATTTTTAAAATCATTGGGATTCATCGTACGAAAAGATGATTGACATTTTGAATATTGGTGGTGAGCCAGTCTTTGATGATCGTATCGTCAAGGTTGAGACACATACGTACAATCCATACGCCAACTCATCGCTTGGACATAGCGATGAGATACGGATACCTATACACCACCAGGATTTGTACACGTTACCGTGCGAAAGCTTTCTGTATGTTGAGGGAAAGTTGACGATATCTAAAATAGATGCAAATGAAACGCTGGTATTGGCAAATAACTGCGTTGCATTCATGTTTGATGAAATTCGATATGAACTCGATGGTGTGGAGATTGATCGCAACAGAAACGTTGGAATAACTTCTACGTTGAAAAATTATGTCTCTTTAACTACCGAGAGAAGTAAAATCTTGAAGAATGCCGGGTGGGATATGACACATAATGGATCATGTGGTGATAGTTGCATGTTTAACTTTTGCGTACCGCTCAACATGCTGTTGGGATTTTGCGAAGATTACAAGCAAGTTTTGATTAACGCTCGCCATGAATTAATTTTGATACGTTCGCTCAACGACAACAATTGTCTGTATGGACGTGCGGAAGCTGATATTGAATTGATCAAGATACAATGGCGTATGCCGCATGTAATATTGAACGAAATCAATAAACTATCCTTGTTACGAGCATTGGAAAGCGGGCGATTCTTAAACATGAGTTTTCGCTCTTGGGATCTGTAGGAATTTCCGCTGTTACATAGTACGACCAAGCATTCGTGGACTGTGAAAACCGCCTCTCAGCTGGAAAAGATGCGATATGTGATCTTTGCACTGCAGACTGGTAAAAAGAATGTTATGACAAAAGATAATACTACATTTGATCATTGTAAATTAGCCAACGTTAAGCTATATCTAAACTCGGAATCTTATCCCTACGATGATTTAAATTTAGATTTCGATAAAAACAGATGGTGGATCTGTATGATATGTACTCTCGTTTTCGCAAATCTTATTACGGGTGTGATATTGAGAATGTATTAACTATCGCAAAATTTCTACATTGCGGTCCTTTCGCAGTTATTGATTGTTCGCGACAAAATGAATCTGTCAAAAATTCTACCGTGGACGTGAGAATAGAATTTGAATGTAAGGAAGATGTACCGGCAAATACTACCGCCTATTGTCTCATTTTGCACGATCGTGTTGTCGAATATTGTCCGTTGACCAACATAGTTCGTAAAATTACTTAACCAGCAATTATCCTCCGATATAAAAGATTGAGATTTTTAACAATCGACATCAGTCGTCCAACATTCTTGCAACAATATGGTTGTACCAACGTTTGTGGATCTACAAGGATTTATTTTCAATAAACAGTTTATTGTGAAGGAAGCGGCGATCCTGAGAAGAGGATTCATTGTTTCACATTATTTTTTCGCATGCTCCGTACCATGGAGTGTGCTCATAAAATCGGAGAGACGTCAAGCCTCATGGTTGACTCGAAATCATCATGGATTGCAATGGGTAGATGGAAACGTTCCATACATGGCTCAGCGTTTGATTACAACAGCTATCACTGGTATGATACAAGAAGAAGAAGAGTCATCCTCTCGTGTACGTAAAAGGCCATGAAAAGCGAGAATGGTTGACCGATATAATGGACGATGCGAGAAACCGTTTCATTATTGAGACCTTGGATGCAAACTATGAAGATATTCCTACCTTAAACAACTTACAATTAGATACTACCTATAGCCTACGTTGCGATAAACATGTAAAAAATTGCGCTTTAGAAAATGTATTTAAAATATTTAATTGGTGGTCAAATCATCGCAATGATTCGCCACACCCTTTTTTTGAATAAATTAATATTAAAATAATATTCTCTTTGTTCTCTCTCTCTCTCCTTTTCCTCATATGCATACACGAATTATATGTCCGCACGTGCTCGTATTAATTTCAGTATGCGACAGCATTCTTATGTTATAATTTTTAAATGTATTCGATTGAGGTTTGAATGTGGTTGATTGATGTTCGATCGAGGTTCGAAGGTGGTTGTTTGATGTTCGATCGATGTTCGAACGTGGTTCGAAAGTGGTTGATTGAGGTTCGATCGAGGTTTGAAGGTGGTTGATTGGTGTTCGATCGAGGTACGAACGTGGTTCGAAAGTGGATTGAAGGTGGTTGATCGAGGTGTGAAAGTGGTTCGAAAGTGGTTTGAAGGTGGTTGATCGATGTTTGAACGTGGTTCGATCGAGGTTCGATTGTGGTTCGAACACACGAGGTGTGAAAGTGGTTCTATTGACATTCGATTGTGGTTTCAATTTTAAATATTATTCATATGCTTATTCTCATCATGGAATCTTTGTCTCGGACCATCTGTTTTCTTATCTCATGTACCGAGTAAGCGTTCGAGCTAATTCTTATGTCATACATCCCCCACTCTTTTTAACGAGATTGGGTCTGTCTCCGCGATGTTCGTCACAAAGTCTTCAACGTTTGTGCAGTTAAGAGCAAGTGTTAAGAAAAAAAATAACAAGTGAGAAACAATGGAGTTTGAAAGTGATGTTTTCGGACCAAATTTTTGGAAGGCCCTGATGACTAATTTTTTTACAAGGATGCCCTTCTTAGGGCTCCGTAAAATGTTTGACACCGAATCTTGGAAGGTTCACTTTTTAGAAAATATATTGAGAGTTCTTTTCCTTTTCTTCACATTGCCGGTTTTATTGTGTATTATTTTATTATTATTATTATCAATAAATTTGTTAATTTATTAAATTTGTTAATTTTCGGAAGACGACTGAGGAATCCATTAAAATCGGTGGACATATTAATATAAGAAGGATGCAACAAATACGCAATTATCGTTGGTGCGATCGGCAGGAGTTGATCGAGCTGTGGGGTGACACGGAGGGAATCAGAGAATGGGCTCTAGATTATTGGTGGAATGACATCTTCTGCCTCCGCAAATTGTTTCTGGAGGAACCGTATCCTCCCGAACCTGTCCCGGAGGCATTATGGGCCTAGTAAAAATTTCTTTTTAATTAAAAATTATTAATAAATATATAATCAATATAAAAAAAAAATTCTATCGTGCAGAGGTCTTGCCGCCCTGCTGCCCGACCGCCCGGCCATCCCACCACCGCAGTTGCAGCCGCCGCCTCGTAGCACGTCGCAGTCGCTGCCCCACCACCGACCAGCCATTTAAGTTTTATACTTTATATTTTATATTTAAATTTTATATTAATTTATATTCATATTTTATATTATTCTTATATTCATATTTTTTATCATTCTTATATTTTTAAACACACACACACAAAATTGTATCATTGCACACACACAGTTATATAATAAACATTATTTTAAATATTTAAAAAATTTATTTATTTTAGAATAGATCCTCTCTCCTTTCTTCCTATTAAAACATTATTACTAAAAATTACTAAAAATATTAAAAGAAAAAAATATTAATTACAAAAATTCTCTCTTGCGACCACCACATTCACCTAAAATAAGCATCATATCCTAAGCTTCTGCGTTTGAATACGACATAGCTGATTAATGAGAATTTCGTTACGTGCTTTTCTGCAAGAGAAGATCATTTTTCTTCGCTGGAGAGCCTGTTAATAATTCCGCTTAAGTGAATTTTATGTACGGATTAATTGTTACGCCATGCGCCGCCTAGCGGTGCTTTTTGCCAATGAAATTCTTTATGCAACAAATAATTTCAAGAAAAGAATACGTGCTTGTATTGAAGTAAACGGTAAACATTTCGAACATCAGGCCTAATCACATGTAGCATCTAGCCATACATTTACACACACACAGACACACAGACATACGCGCGCGCACATACAAAAGAAATGTAAATCCGACCGGGCAACCTCCGCGCGGTAGACTTTGAGTAATGCTAACGCCGGCGGTACTGTAACTTTCAAGCTCCATAACTCGAAAACTACTTAATAAAAAGAGACTTACATATAGTGTTTTGAAAAGCTCTCGAGATAAGCTACAAGAATATGGAATGAAATATAGGTACTTCCATTTAAAAATTTCAAGGTCATTTTTATATGACCTTGACAACACTCTTCAAGGTCATACTAATATTACTATGTAATGCATTACTTGAAGCCCTACAACTTTTGTCTGAAACATTTTTGTCTGCCGCGCTCAGTTTTCGATATAATAGGGTGATACGGGTGGTCTGAGACACCCTGTATATATATATAAACCTGGTCAGGAAGAGTTTGACCTTTAAAGGTTATAAAAATAGTTTTAGAGGGGACAAACTCAGCAAAGACCGATCCATATAGGAAAGGCCAAAGAAAACATCTCTTTACCTTCCTGTTAAGTCTTCTCACAGCTACCACTGCCACGTCAGAGGCAATGCCCTTGGCAATTTCTTCGTCCGACAAGTTCAGAGAAACATTCCTAATTATTCCTTTCCTTGTTGTACGATAGAAGAGAATGAAGGCTTTATATTTTCTTTCCTTAAGAAGAGAGTTATGTATTAGTCGATTTGCAGACTCACGAGATTTAAGTTGTATATTAATTTTTGAGTAACCACTCTTTTTAATTTCTATTATATCATCTTTTAAGAAGGAATGTAATAAACCAGAGTTGTCCACGTTTTGCACTTTTCGGCCGATTTCCGAGGCTCACCGCCTAGCGGCCCCTACTTACGCTCGAGACCTTAGCAATGCGTGGCCCGATAACCGTAACTAAGACGCGCGGAGCTCTGTCTCAGGGACGGCGCATCTGTAACGCGATGCTGTTCCGTACCCCTTAACTAAATATTTTCAGTTTTTTAAAATCGCGATTTTTTAATTATTATTTTTTATTATTAATTATTATTTTATACTTATATTTATATATATTTATTATTAGATTATATTTATATTAGAATTAAAAGTGCAAAACGTGGACAGCTCTGAGTTAAGGGGTACGGAACAGCATCGCGTTACAGATGCGCCGTCCCTGCGACAGAGCTCCGCGCGTCTTAGTTACGATTATCGGGCCACGCGTTGCTAAGGTCTCGAGCGTAAGTGGGGGCCACTAGGCGGTGAGCCTCGGAAATCGGCCGAAAAGTGCAAAACGTGGACAGCTCTGTAATAAACGATCTATAGCGATAGGGTCAATAAAAAGCAAAGTATCGTCACATGATTGGATAATTACTAATTATATATAATATAATAATTGGATAATTCTCTGGTCTCTCCCGAATTTAAAGACGCGCTAATCCCACTTGGAAGCTGTAAACCAGATGCAAAATCGTTAATATTAACACAATCCGACGTCACCTCCATCTCAATCTCTACAGAGTGAGGAAAAGGGGACAGGGAGGAAACAGTGGAGTCCAGTCTGTCTTCGTCATTAAGTGCGTCTGTACTATTCGTAATATTAGCTGCATTAGCTTTGTCGGTAGGCGTAATAATCAGTTTTGCGGTTTTTGTAGAGTCTTGAATAGACATTCTTGTCAGAAAAGCCAGACAAGGAATGTGCATGGCTAATATGGCGGATGACAGCGTGGCACAGACCATGCAGAAAAAATGCCCCTACGCTCAACAAAAATAGGTTGGAGATGAAAGAGGAAGCAAAAAAAATAGCTAAAAGATACTATTACCATAACTATTATAATCATGTCAAGACCTCTCAGAGGTCTAGTCAAAAAGAAAACTCGCAGGAAATAAGAGAAATCGCTAAGTCACTTTCAAGTGTGTGTAATATAGCGGTTTCCACAAGACCCAGATGATCTCCATTTTGGAGGAAATCGAAGAGTTCTCGCGAAGCGAAGCCCCTCCCTCTAACAATTAACGCTCCCACAACTGTGCCTTACGCCAATTCCCTAGATCCTTAAACTCAGTCTTAGCTCTCGGCGTCCCTGGGGTATAGCCGGTGTATGCAGGGTGTCCCACAAAAAATAGAGAGCGCCCTCTTCTCTCTAGCCTAAAAATAGAGAGAGAAGGAAAGTCAGACGTGACAACCTTCTTTAAAATCGTTTGTATCTCAAAGAAACCGGAAGTACAGGTTTTTCAAAATTTTACCAAAAGGTAGGTTCATCATTTTTTGATATTTCGAAAAACGGATTCATAATTAATCTGTCCTTGGCGTTATCCAGTATCAACGACGTAGATGTGACAGGTTTATGATCCTTTCGGGGTGCTTGTTTTCCGTGAGTCCCCTTACCTTTCACTTACGGGGTACTTGTTTTTTGTGAGTCCCCTTGCCTCTCATGAGTTGCACAATTTAATCATATTTATATATATTAATTTTGTTGGAAAAATTACGACGCCCCTAAGCGACCTCTTTCTCATTTGTTCTCGCTTTCACTCACCCGCTATCACTCGATCTCTCCTTCTATCTCTCTCTGAATGCTACTGACTTCTCACGCATTCTTTCTCACCCTTTCCCACGGCCGTGACCTACAAATCACGAGCTATCTCCCTGAGGTAACTCAAGGAGGCCAATCAAGGCCAATCAAGGCCAATCAAGGAGCAACACATCAATACTCATCGTGCACACATTTCGCCTCGAAAAGGATCTCGCTATCATCGGGCAGTACTTCGTTTCCGGCAACAACAAGCGGTTCTCTTGCAGATACACACGTGTGAACAAGAAAATGAAACGGATCAAAAGATGAATATCAGGAACTCTACAACGGATCAGTGCTACTCTCGGACTCTCTCTCTATCTCCAAGGAACAATTATCGGTTTTATCATCTCAACTGCGGACTGCTACAAGTGAATCTCATGGACAACTCAAGTGCGGCGTGATACTCTGTGCGGCCATTACCGGTCCCGTTGGTAGACACGTGTCTCAATATCCCTCGGACTGCTCAAAATACGCTTCTCTCTTCATTAATACCAAAGACTAAATTAATTTTCTTTCATTCTACTATTATTATTATTTTTATGTTTAATTGGCAGAAGGCCATTTTCATTTATTATTGTTGAATAACTTAGAGTTTTTTTTGTGTGTGAATTGAATCGTCACTTTTGATTTTCTTTCTCTGTACATCTTTTCCGCCTCACTCCAACCACCAGATTCTCACCGGACTTTTGCTCAAACAAATTTATATATATTAATATTATAATTTTATTATAATTATATTAATATTAATATATATTACAAATTCAAAAGGAGGCTATATGGAGCCACGCGTAGGGTGCGCAAATATTAAAAACAAACTTGTTGGAAAAACAAATTTATTGAATCTAAACGTTTCAGTCCTTCCTTTGGACCTTCTTCAGTAAATTTAATACAATAAATAATAATGGGGAATCTACATACTACCGCACGTAGCGCAAAAGCCGTGAGCCCCCCCTATCGATATCCCATTAGATAGACAAAGTGACATAATATGTCATGAGGTCCTCAAAAGTGGACTCTAATGAAGAGTATAGTGAGGAATTTCCGAAAGGGGGCTCACTCTTACTCACACACTCATCCATCGCACGTTCACACGACCGTACGCGGACGCGCCCGACGCACGAGTGAAGAAGATATTCGTTCTGATGCTATTTATAAGGCGCCCTACCATGGCTCATAGCCTGTTATCGAAGTCAATGTCAAACAATGTGTGGAATTTATTTCTCCTTCTCTCTCTCTCTCCCTCTCCCTCTCCCTCTCCACTCTCTCTCTCTCCCTCTCTTTCCCCCCTCTCCCTCCCCTTCCCCCCTCCGTCACTCTCCCTCTATCACTGTCCCCCCTTCCTCTCACTTCCCCCCCTTTTCTCTATCTCCCTCTCTCAAACATACGATGTATGGAGATTAATGTTACAAATGATTTATGGCTCTCTAAAGGAATTCGATAACAACTAAACGAAGACCGTCTTTCAAGAAATTTGAGGCATATTTGTCACAACAGATATATATGCTTGACTTAGACACTCTGTGTCTTCTTGTCGGTTTAAGCCATTTATCTGGCGCCTGATAAACAGCATCTCTGAAACAAGTCTCTTCCT
The DNA here is from genome assembly GCF_030444845.1 of Prenolepis imparis. Classification (NCBI taxonomy): domain Eukaryota; kingdom Metazoa; phylum Arthropoda; class Insecta; order Hymenoptera; family Formicidae; genus Prenolepis; species Prenolepis imparis. The sequence continues at coordinate 19,623,045 of NW_028141165.1, read as the reverse complement.
TAGAAACGGTTCCTCATCCAAGATCTCAACGTTATCCCAATCAAATTCGTGGTTATTCAGCCTGTGATCCGTGATCACGGATTTTTGCGCGGTGTTTCTTTTTATGTGATTTCTGTGCTCCCTAATGCGTGTTCTCAACTGCCTGCTGGTCTGACCGACATAAGAGGCATTACAATTTTGACATGAAATTTTGTATACAACGTTATTATGCCAATCTTTCTGCAGTGTGTCTTTATGCACGCGGATAAACGAGCGTAACTTATTCAAACCTGTGTAGGACATTTTTACATCTAGATCACGGACCACATGGCTAAACCGCTCGGACCATTTGGGTATGTATGGGACATTAAAATATGCAACGCGAGCCGAATTAGTATCAGGTGTTCTGTTAGCGTTACCTGAATTATTATTTTTATTTCTCGCAAACAAAGTCCTAAGCCTTTCGTGAAATGTTTCAAAAATCAGTTGTAATGGATACCCATTATCACGTAACACCCCAATGACCAATTCGAGGTTCTTTTGGTGATATCTTGGATGTGATAACCAGAAAGCCCTATCTATTAGGCCAAATATTGTGCCTCTCTTGTGGCAGAGAGGGTGACAGGAGTAATAATTCAGATATCTTCCCGAAAATGTTGGTTTATGATACCAATCGAATTCAACGTATCCCCGATTTAGAATGAATGTAACATCCAAAAAATCGAGTCTATTGCCCCCCTTTTCCAAAGTAAACTGTAATCTGTTATGACACGCGTTAAACTGTCTTAGTATCGCCTGGCTCATCCCGGAAGGGACGGCCAACGCGATATCATCAACATAGCGTACGTAGATCGGGAGTTCAAAAGGAAGGTCTCCTATCACCCTGCTCTCCAAATCGCGCATGGTTAAATCGGCTACTATGGGAGACAGCGGAGAACCCATGGGCGCTCCGAAGGTTTGTTGATAGATTATGCCATCAAAGGTGAAAAAAGTTGAGTGAAGAACAAGCCGGACTGCCCCCAAAAATTCCACGCGCGGTATCGTACAGTTATTTTCTATGAAATTCCACCTCGCGGCTATGCCGTCGACTGCCAAATCCAATGGGACGTTAGTGAATAGAGAGACCACATCCAGTGAAATAAGTTCACAATTGTCACCAACGTAAGTTCCATCGAGTTTGTTGACCAGTCGAAAGCTATTCTCCACATGACTGTCCGCCGCCGGGACCGACTTGTATATGATTTTGTGGAGAAACGTCGCAAGACGGTGCAGCGGCGTGTTCAGTGAGGAGACGATGATTCGCAGGGGGCAGCCAGACTTGTGAATCTTAGGGAGCCCATAGGCTCTCGGCAATACTCCCTCCGAACAATTCAACGACCTGTATGTCGTATCGGATATATAATCTAAGTTTTTCCACCTTGTAAGCAATTCATGCAAACTGTTGATAATTCTTCTGGTGGGATCCTTCTTTACTCTAATGTAAGTATTTGTATCACCAAGGAGGACCTTCATCTTGTCCAAATAAGATGTCTTTTCTAAAGCGACTGTTATATTGCCCTTATCGGCTCGCGTAAAAATGGTATTAGGATTATCGCGTATAAACGTTCTCGCTGCTAGGGACGCGCCCGAGAGCTCCTTATCAAACAAAGATTCTTCAGGGTTGCAACTGGCCAACTTGTTAACAATTGCCGACGACCTCTGGCGAACCAAAGGCCGAACGCCAACTTCCACTCTGTCGATACTATATTCTATACTTTTGATAAATTCCATAAGAACTCGATCTTTATTCTTACTTGGCAAACAAAAGTTGTCGCCCAGTTGCAAAACTCCCTGTATTTCTAATGGAATATCTGTTGAGGAAAGGTTTCTAAACCACTTCTCCCTGATGTGCAAAGAGGAGACTGTGTGGTTGTCAAAGGATAAAGGGTTCAAGTTAATAGTAAAGGAGGAGGAAGTAGAAGGAGCGTTTAGAGGTGTGAAGGAAAATTCGGAACCCCCGGACGGTCGCGCGAAAGGTTGCCTCAAGTACAACATTACACCGCCGCACTTAGAACGAGGTGCATGCTACAAAAACAATCTGTACCATTTTAGATCAATAAATAAGTTGAATCATATTATTGATCGGTTTACCAAAAGTATGACACACGTAGAGATCTGTGATGCTCATAGGCGTATTCAGGCGATACGTACGCATGGTTGCAGACTGGCACGTAGCATCGCGCGCGTACTACCAATCACCATCTGCAATGAGTTTTTTGCTAGACAAAACAGGTCTCTTCGTTTCCACTTTGTGAGTGAAAGTAGCAGACTGGATAAGAAATTAAATTGGCTCATTGCCAAAAAAGAACGATTGATTAGAGCTAATATTCGTCCAGTCCAATATTTTTCTGTGGCACATGATCAGCATGGAGGAGTAATCTTGGTGCGTCAAGTACTCTGCGTTGATACCACTGCTT
>NW_028141165.1:19486569-19620510 GCF_030444845.1 Prenolepis imparis | reverse complement strand
AAGCAGTGGTATCAACGCAGAGTACTGAATATTGCCATTGGTACAATTTAAATGTTTGTAAGTCCTATCATCAATCAAGCCATTATTGCGCCAAGATTTAACTAGTGAGTTTATAATGATGGGACTTACAAACATTTAAATTGTACCAATGCCAATATGCCACGTAGTTACGGTCTCCCGAAGGTTCACAAAACTGGTATGCCATTGAGAATTATAGTATCGTCATTTGGTAGTCCGTTATACAATGTTTCTGGTTATCTTCACAAAATATTACATAACTCTATCAAAAAACCAAAATCATATGTCAAAGATGGTTGGTCTTTTGTCAAAAATATTAAGGATACTTCTATGAATGATAATGATATAATGATATCGTTAGATGTTAGTGCGTTATTTACAAACGTTCCCAAAGAATTAGTGTTAAATGCTATTAAAAAACGGTGGAACGATATTACTAAGAATACAGATTTCAGTTTAATTCAGTTCCTATACGCAATAGAATTAGTCTTAGATTCAACCAGTTTTATTTTCAATGGTCAGTTTTTTGAACAAATTTTCGGCACACCAATGGGTTCCCCCCTATCACCTATCCTCGCTGATATGGTAATGGATGATCTTGAGACACAATGTTTAGAGTCGTTAAGTTTCACGGTACCTATATATTATAGATATGTAGACGATATATTCGCCATTATACCGCGTAAAAAATTGAGTGAGATATTAGTGACTTTCAATAATTACCACCAACGCCTGAAGTTCACGTATGAAATTGAGGTTGATTCGTCCATTAATTTTCTAAATACAACGATCACTCGCGTGGATAATATACTTATTACTAATTGGTACAGGAAACCTACTTCGTCTGGAAGATATATTAACTTTTTCTCTAACCATCCTCTAAAATATAAGATCAATACTATTTATAATCTTGTAGATCATGCAATTTTATTATCACATGATAGATTCCACCGTAGTAATATTGATTTAGTGTACGATATTTGACTTAACAATTGTTTCCCTAAACACATTATTAAACGACACATACAAAAAAGAATTAATTTTTTAAAAAATCGCAATCACAATAACGATATAGATTTGAACCAAGGGAAATTCGATAGGACGTCCTTTTTGTCACTCCCATATGTTAAAGAGTCAAGATTTATGTCGAGTTTTACGTGGAGTTGGTTTGAACGTCGTTTATAAAATTAATAAAAAATTAAATATGTTAATAAAACGCGGCAAAGACAATTTACATAAAGATAACCGAACGAATGTGGTATACAAATTAGACTGTAAAGATTGTAATGCATCATATATTGGACAAACTAAAAGACATTTAAGGACTCGTACGAATGAACATTTTAAAAATATTAAATTACATGAAACAAATCACTCTGTTATAAGTAAACACAAAATAAAATATGGACATGAATTTGATTGGACTAAACTCAATATATTACATAATGAGAAACATGTGCGTAAAAGAGAAATTGCTGAAATGTTCTACATCAAAAAATTTAAGAATACAATTAATCTTCAAAAGGACACTGAGAGCTTAAATAATATTTATGATAAAATAATAAAGGTCGTGTAATAAGTTTTCTAATATTGTTAGTTATTGACAAGGTTTCTTACTGACTTAACGTTCTCGCCTTTAATATTGACAACATTTGTGAGCGAATCTTTTGAACATGCTTATCTATTATTCACATTTATAACGTATGTACTCTTTTTCTATGCATATTACTATCTTTAAGCCGTTTAGATTTATAAGTTTAATTTTCAATTGTATTATTTTAGTGTACTTGAAAAGGACCACAACCATATGGTCGAAACGTCGTAACTTTTAATAAAGTAAAAAATTTGTGCTAGTTTGGTCGATTATTTCAATATTGATCCTTTGATTAATTTACTAGCGATATTTAAAGAATTTATTGATTAATTTAAAAGTTTCATTAATCGCTAATTGTATTTTTGTTTATCAGATATATCACAGACATTTTTCATATAAATGTAACATCTACTGATGAAGTATCTACTGATACTTCGATAGAAGCAAAGGAAAAAAAGACAATTTGGAAAGAAAGGAAATAAAAGATAGAATAAAAGACAGAATAAAAAGCGAAAAAAAATACACAAAATAGAGAAAAACAAAATAATACAATAAAAAAAACAGAATATACAGAAAAAGAATAAGGACAAAGATAAATTTTGCGATGATAAATTATGCTAATTACTTTTGATTATTAATTTTTTAATTCTTTTTTGTAAATATAAACTTCTTAAAAAAAAATATTTAATAATGTTTAAATTTAACAAAAAACAAACAGGCCACAAATCCACGAACAAAACAAAATATTTATTCCAAAGTCTAATTTATCGTAAGTACATGTGTATCATAATTATTTTTATCTGTGTAAATTGACAATCCAAATTTTTTTCATTAGATATTCATACTTAAATAAGAACATTAGCATATACAAATTAAATATTTTAAAATATATTTTTATCTTTTTTTCTCTTATTACTCCTGGATTTTATATTTTTATTTCTATAATTATAATTTTTCTTTTTTTCTTTTGTTTTTAAAAGAAAACCATTCGGATACTGACATAAGGAAATATTCAGATATTGACATATTAGTTTATTTAATGAATACGAGCTCAAACAGCTCTATTGAGAGTATAGTCCATAGAAGCAGAAAAAGGAAACAGGAAAATCAATCATGTAAACAAATGATAATTAGAATGTTATGTATATCAAAATCTCCTTCATTCATTTTTCATCATAAATTATATTTGCGTTGCAGGTCGTAAAACATATGAAAAGCGGTGGACAAATGAAGATTAAAGATACAAGAGCTTACTTTTCACATTATATATTTAAGGGAAAATTGCCACCGTTACCAGAATAAAAAAAAGTTAAAATGACATATAACATCTTAAAAGATAGAAAACCGGATGTGATAAAATCATGGATTCACAATCAATTTAAAAAACTAAACTAAACTTTTGAGTAAAATGATATACCTTTATGATTTAACTTCGGTAAAACTAATTTTCATAAAGTTTTTGTTTTTAAGTTTTTGTCATTGCATTCTAATTACTAAAATTCTCAATATTCAAGTATATTCGTTTTTTATGCAGTAATAAAGATTAAAACTACATTTAAAATAATCTTAATATTCTAATATCTTTTAAGTAAAGTAACATACATTTATCATATATTATATTTCATATAGTATTAAGTAATAAGATAGATAATTATTATATTTTTATTTCTATGTTCTGCATTATTCCTGTAATTATTTGTATTATGTTTATAAATATTAATTATTAATATTTATAATTATTAATTTAATATTTATATACCTTTATGATTTAACTTCGGTAAAACTAATTTTCATAAAGTTTTTGTTTTTAAGTTTTTGTCATTGCATTCTAATTACTAAAATTCTCAATATTCAAGTATATTCGTTTTTTATGCAGTAATAAAGATTAAAACTACATTTAAAATAATCTTAATATCCTAATATCTTTTAAGTAAAGTAACATACATTTATCATATATTATATTTCATATAGTATTAAGTAATAAGATAAATAATTATTATATTTTTATTTCTATACGCAAAATTCGAAATCATAGGCCAACTAAACGAGCAATTATTTGGATGGAGATAAAAATAAAAATTAACTAATAATTATAGATATTATGTTAATCATGAGATTTACAATACTTTATTAAATATATACGTTTCGGCTTTACTAAGCCTTCTTCAGTATAAAAATAATCGATGTCTTTGTAAAAAACAAAAAATATGTAAAGTACATTCGTGCCCGATGACGCTAGTCGTACGCATTATTACAATAATGATTATTAGAGGCCCATTAAATCGTTATCTATAGAACATCCTTGTTGTAATGATGATGGGTAACACTGTATGACGTTTATCACTCCGTTTGTTAGGCATTTCATCGTTAGGAAACGAAAAGTAACAAGTCCGAAATGACAACGTCCACCGTGTGTGGGTTATTTCGAATGGTATACTAATATTTAAAAATAATTAATGTGATACAATATCTGTGAGTAAAAAATTATTGAAACTACTTACAAGTGTATAGAAAGATATTTAGTTGTCTAGGGCCTCCTATCTCTACAGTGTCTAGGTCATGACTGTTCGTATTTACAAAGATGAAATTGTGAGCATTAAAAAATAAGAAACAAACAAATGTGATTATTTGTTGGACAATTTATGTAGAATGTCAAGATAACTATCGTCAAGTAATTCGGTGTCTGTGTTCAAATTAATTCCTTGTTTCTGTTCTTTTATATGGATCATTTCGGAGATAATTCTTTTATGATAGTTAGTCTCCGTGTCTAAAATCTTAACATTATCCCAGTCAAATAAATGTTGCATTTCTAAAATATGTTCAGAGACCACCGAATGCTTTGACGAGTCCAATTTAATGTTATTGATGTGTATTGATGTTCTTGATTCTTTGATTCTAATGCGTAGTTGTCTCTTCGTTTGCTCTACGTATGAGTACGATTTTTATTTCTATGTTCTGCATTATTCCTGTAATTATTTGTATTATGTTTATAAATATTAATTATTAATATTTATAATTATTAATTTAATATTTTGTATTGCATTACTGAATATACAAATATATGTTTTATAAAAGATTTTATAAAAGTTAATACTAAATAAAATTATATAATATGAAGAACTTGACAAGGAGAGTTTTTTTGCAATATTGAATATTATATATGTAATTCCTATTATAAATTTTATATTACAGCGATATATTCTTATGTTTCAAGTTTTAAGGTGTAGCAAATTTATAGGCATTCTTGAATATACGAGCTTGTTTTGGGACCAGTAATTTTTTTAAAATTTACAGTGCCAATCTATATAAATCTTAATTTTATACTAATACTACTTCTAAAGATATTTCAATTATATTTCAATTATATAATTAGATATCAAGAGTTAAATTTTGGATTAAAACAATTTTAAGAATAATAATTAAAAATGATAGTAGGGATACTATGCCAATTCTAACCCATGGGGCTCCGAGGGGGGTGCGGGGCGCGGGGGTATCTCGTGGCGCGGGGTATGACGTCATGCGGGGCGGGGGGTATTTCCTTAGCGCGGGGGCTGATGTCACGCGGGCGGGGGACCCCTATCGCAGAATCGGGGGGGGGGGTCTAAGCATGTTCGGCAACTGATTATCTTTGTGATTTATGGCTGCCCGAAGCCATAAAACTATGTTTTTCATTTTATGGACATTTTATCATTAGCAAAGGAATGATGATTTTAGGGCCGACGCTGCGACGAACATGTTGAAACGTGATTTAATAGGCCTCCACCTATTTGCGTTGACGTTCGGCAGCTTTGTACTCTCGCGGAAAATCTCCCATAAAACGACAGCGAAACATCTTCCTTAATATTTTTTAAGGAAGAATGCAACGTATCGGCGCCAACGTTCGGCTGCTTATACCCGAAGCACTCTAGAATCCATAAAACTATGTTTTTCATTTTTTATGGACAAAATATCCATTAAATGTCCATAAAATCATTAGGATATTATGGAAAGGAATGAAGATTTTAGGGCCGACGCTGCGACGAACATGTTGAAACGTGATTTATATAGGTGCAAAAGCGCTGACGTTCGGCAGCTCTGTACCCTCGCGGAAAATCGGTCGTAAACGAAAGCGAAACATCTTCCTTAATTTTCTTCTTGTGTCTTTACTCCTCTATCCATAAAACGGAAGCGCGATATGGGAAAATATCTTTTGAGATACGCCAAATGTTAGAAAAGGAAACAGAATTAGGTGAAATATATATAAGGAGAATGAGAGCGCGTCAAACCATAGTACGATTTGAAAGCGCATAGATGCAGCGGTGAAAAAAAAAGTTTAGTGGCTACTTTTCTTGTGTTAGAAGTGTTAGTGGCATAGTAGTGAGAAAAAAAAATGGAAAACATTGAGCAGACTGAACGCGATCTGTTGGAGCGGTCCCATCAAGTCACCACCTTGGGCGTATATTTTGAATGGGCGCTGCGCTGCGAGGACTTTATCAAACTGCTCGAAGAACGCAGTCGTGTCAAGCGTCCGCGACTCTCGATTGGATATAGACAATCTTTGGTTGCTAGAATCGCGCGACTCGAGGGTGCAAAAACTCGATTGCAGAGACAGTTTATATCCAGTAGTGGTGATTATAGTGGTGACAATAACGTGGGAAGGCTCGTTTGGCGAGAGATCGATACCGCGTTCAAAAATCGAATACTGACAGGTGCGGTGATTAATGCAGACTATATCGAACCGCGACAATTTTTGGAAGACGCTAGTAGTGTAGTACTCGAGCAAGTGCAAGACGTTATAAAAATACACACCTGTGCAAAAGTAAATACCGTGTTCAACGGTGAGTTTGTGACAGGTGATAAGCGCTCCAACAAAAGCATTAACACGCGAAATTATGAACTCTTTCGCACGTCCGATTTACACGAGTGGTATGAGCGGCATGTCATCGAATCCACATTGGCTTCTCTCGAAGAGTTTCAGGAACGTGATAGCGGATGGGCATTGTCACGAATCCTTGATCTTACGGTCAACGTCAACAAGTGCAATCCTATGCGCGCGGGGTGTTATCTAAACTTACCGCGAGAAATTATGACGAAGAGAGCAGTGGTGAACGTGCGATCAACGGAAAATGCATGTTTCGCGTGGTCAGTGGTGGCCGCTCTGTACCCCGCTGAAAGAAATGTGACACGGGAATCTTCATATCCCCATTACACGACAGTGTTAAATCTTCAGGACATTGAGTTTCCGATGACGTTAAACCAAATTAAAAAGTTTGAACTGGCAAATAACATCTCAATCAACGTCTATGGCATTGAGAGGAAGAAGGAATTATCTATTCTTCCGATACAGCTCACCGATCGGAAGAGAGAAAAACATGTAAATATGCTGTATGTGGAGGAGCACGACAGCGTTGGGCATTTCGCGTATATAAAAAATCTATCCCGGCTTGTCAGCACGCAACTGAGCAAACACAATGGTCAAAAATATATCTGCGATCGGTATGTATATTTATTGCAAACTATATAATAATTGTAAATAAAATTGTAAATAAAATTGTAATTTTTTTCTTTCACAGATGCTTGCACTTCTTTAATTTGAGCGAAAAATTGGAGGCTCACATTGCGGACTGTCGAGAAATGAACGACTGCGCTATCCGATTACCAAGCGATAAAGACAAGTGGCTCGACTTCGACAACTACAACAGAAAGGAGCGACTTCCCTTCGTGGTGTACGCCGACTTGGAGTGTGTGCTGAAGAAGACGCCGGAACATGCGTCATACTCCCAACATCACGAGGTATTTAGCGTTGGGTATTACGTGCAATGTTCGTACGACAACTCGTTATCCGCGTATAATTCTCGCCGTAGTATCGATTGCGTTTCATGGTTCGCCGAAGAACTTAAAAATTTAGCGCATCGCGTAAAGGGTATTTTGTCTGATAATGTCCACATGACAAAATTAACGCAAGATGAATGGGAAAAATTTCATAGCGCCACGCATTGTCATATATGCGAGAAACCGTTTGCGCCGGATGATACACGCGTACGCGATCATTGTCATCTGACCGGGCGATACAGGGGTCCCGCGCACTCAAACTGTAATCTAAACTACAAAGACTCTTATGTCATTCCTGTAGTTTTCCATAATCTATCCGGCTATGACGCACATTTTATCATAAAAGAAATAGCTACCGCGTATGAAGGACGCGTAGATGTGCTTCCAATAACAAAAGAAAAATACATTTCATTTACGAAGACTGTCAATAGTACCGACGACGATAAAGATCGGAAAGCTTGCATGAAATTACGATTCATCGATTCATACAAATTTCTCAATGCTAGTCTTGACAAATTGGCATCTTTTTTGAATAAGGATAAGTTAAAAATTTTGCGTTCCAATTTTTCCGCATTATCCGCTAACAATTTTGAATTATTAACGCGAAAAGGTGTCTTTCCGTACGAGTACATTGACTGCGTGGACAGGCTGCAGGACACGCGTTTACCACCACGCGAATCGTTTTACAGTTCTTTAACCAGTGACACTGTATCCGAGAGCGACTACGCACACGCCGTCAACGTGTGGCAGCAGTTCTCCATTCAAACCTTGGGTGAATACAGCGATCTGTACTTAAAAACTGATGTCTTGTTGTTGGCAGATATATTTGAAAACTTTCGCGACACTTGCATCGCGAGTTACGGACTCGACCCTACGTATTATTATACTCTTCCTGGGTATACATGGGACGCCATGTTAAAACATACACGCGTAAATTTCGAACTGCTTACCGATATCGATATGGTTATGTTTATTGAACGGGGTATACGCGGCGGTCTAAGTCAATGTTCAGGAAGATACGCGCATGCTAATAACAAGTACATGCAATCGTATGATCCGTCGAAACCATCGTCGTACCTTATGTATTTAGATGTAAATAATTTGTATGGATGGGCAATGTGTCAACCACTGCCTTATGCCGATTTTCGATGGGTCGACGATGTATCTAATTTTGACATCTCGTCAATAGCGCTCGATTCACCTACAGGCTATATCCTCGAAGTAGATTTAGAATATCCGCAACATCTTCACGACATGCACACTGACCTGCCGTTTTGCCCGACACGTGACAAACCGCCCGGCAAGCGGGAAGATAAGCTTCTCGCAACGCTATATGATAAGAAGCGTTACGTCATACACTACCGCAACCTGCAGCAGTGCACGCGTCACGGCCTTCGCGTTACAAAAATACATCGCGTATTACAATTCACTCAATCCGCATGGCTCCGCGATTACATTGAACTAAATACAAAATTTAGAACACAAGCGAAAAATGATTTTGAGAAAAATTTGTACAAATTGATGAACAACGCGGTATTTGGCAAAACGATGGAAAATGTGCGTAATCATGTAGATGTAAAATTATTGACAAAGTGGGACGGACGATACGGTGCAGAGGCGATGATAGCGAAACCAAATTTCCTTAGCAGGAGCGTCTTTTCAGAAAATTTAATTGCCGTAGAATTACGTAAACTAGAAGTAAAATTTAACAAACCAATCTATGTTGGTATGTGTATACTCGACATATCGAAAGTGTGTCTGTACGAATTTCATCACGAGTACATGTCACCGCTCTATCGTGACAGATGTCGGGTAATGTACACCGATACAGATAGTTTAATATATCATATTAAATGCGAAGACGTGTATGAAAATATGAAACGCGATATCGCTAGATTCGATACGAGCGATTATCCAATTGACAACGCGTACAGTATACCGCTTGTGAATAAAAAGGTGCCAGGTCTAATGAAGGATGAAAATAATGGCGCGATAATGACTGAATTTGTAGGACTTAGAGCAAAAATGTACGCTTTGCGAGTAGATGGTAAGAAAGATACAAAAAAGGTTACAGGTGTCAAAAGTAACGTTGTCGCGAGAACGATAACATTCGACGATTATACGCGGTGCCTGAACGACGAGATTGAAATGACACGTCAGCAGTCATGTATAAGATCGAAATTGCATGAAGTATACACCATCTGCGAGACAAAAATTGCTCTAAGTCCGTACGACGATAAGCGGTATATCATACCTGATTCGACCGACACATTACCATGGGGACATTACCAGATACCCTTATAAAATATAATGTAATATAATGTTATGTAACATATGTGTATGTATTTCATATATTGGAACGGAAAGGATGTATTAATAAAGATTTTGTATTTCACATATTTCATGTATATTGTAATATTTCAAATACTTTTATTTGTTGTACACATTATATATTTTTTAATTTTTGAGTAATTAATAAATACAATTTGTATGAATTAAATTGCATTGTCCTTATGTATCCAAGAGTTGTGCGAATTGTCAAATCCCAGCCATTTTACGTAAACCTCGTCACCCCTCCTGCGCAGTACTTTCTCCACGAGATATACGTCCGGATAATTCGCGCTATGCAACTCGTGCTCGTAAAACGCTCCAGCGACAGATGTTTTGCGATAGTCCTCGAGTAGATAGGTTACGGGATTAGTACGCTGCACTTTAACAATTTTAAATACTTCGGTTGTCCAATTTGGTGTGTAACCCTTCTCAAAAAGTTTCTTGTACTTGCTAACGCGTACCGGGTCACCTACTTTGAACTTTGCCGGAGCGGCAATCTTTATGTTACTATATACTGTTTTTAAAAGTTTATCAGCGATCGCGGGGGTGACGTCGGCGGGTCGCATGCCGATCGTTCGATGCTTGCGCGCGTTGTAATCCGATACGAGTTCCGCCAACGCGTCGATCCACTTGTAAGTTCCGTTCAGCGTAAACATCTTCCACATGTCGTTCTTCAGCGTGCGATTGAATCGCTCCACAACCGATGCCTTCAATACCGAATATGTAGAATAGTGATTGATGTTATGTTTCCGTATAAGCCGTTGCACGTCGGCGTTATAAAATTCTTTCCCCATATCGGTTTGCATGTTTCTCGGGCATCTCTTGCTATCTCGAATTATCTCGGCGATAGCGTCAGCCGTCTCGCTTCCACCTTTACTCTTGAGTGGTATGGCCCACGCGTACTTGCTCAACACATCGATGACAGTGAGTATGTAGTGGTAACCTCTGTTGAAACGAGAGTACGGACGCATCTCGACGATGTCAGCTTGCCACAGGTCATCGTATCCCCGCACTATGACGTGTCTTCGGGGAAAATTTTTCCTTGCCGGCGCGTGCAGTTCGTTCACCAACTGCCGTTTCTCCAAACTATGTTGTTTCATCGCTTCGTCGGTTTTTCTCGATCGCCGTTTGTCGCTCGTTTTATGATTCATTTTCGTTTGTCGTTCTTCAATAGCCGTTCGTAGCCGTTCCTGACCCCGTTCTTGAGCCGTTCGTAGCCGTTCCTGACCCGTTCTTGAGCCGTTCCTGACCCGTTTGTAGCCGTTCCTGACCCGTTCGTAGCCGTTCCTGACCTGTTCTTGAGCCGTTCCTGACCCGTTCGTAGCCGTTCCTGACCCGTTCGTAGCCGTTCCTGACCCGTTCTTGAGCCGTTCTTGAGCCGTTCTTGTGTTGTTTACTTCCGTTCTTGACCCATTCGAAAATCGTTCTTGATTCGTTCGCTGCCTTGTTCACAGTCGTTTCTAATCCGTTCGTAGCCTCTCCTGACCCGTTCGCAGCCGTTACTGACCCGTTCGCAGCCCTGTTTGAGTTGTTTGTAGCCTTGCATGTAGCCTTTAAAGACTTGTTCGTAGCCTCGTTCGCAGCCCTGCTTGAGTTGTTGGTAGCCTCGTTCGCTGTTGCTAGGCCGTTCATAGCCTCGTTCGCAGCTGTTGCTAGGCCGTTCACTACCACTCATTGTAGTTAGATAGTAGTTCGATAATCCTTCGTAGCTGTTCGATAATTGTTCGTAGCCGTTCGATAACCCTTCGTAGATGTTCGATAACCGTTCGATAGCCGCTCCTAACCCGTTCACTGCTGCTCATTCAGGTTGATAGCCGTTTCTGAGTTAGCGTTAGCCGCGCGTTGAAGTTCGTTTATCACAATCTGTATTGCCCGCACATCCTTCTCGAACGAAGTCAGCTTCTCATCTGATTCTTTCTGTTGATTCATCAATCTTTTAACGCAGGATTCCACATACAGTTTGTTGACGGCATCGGTGTCAGCCTCAGGTTGCGCTACACGACGAATCTTCCGCGACCTTGCGTCATAGTCTGTAGCGACACGACACAGAGCGTTTTCGTGCACGTAACTTTTCACCAATCTATCCCAAGAACCGCTTGTGCCGGTTGCATCATTTCTTGGTTCGAATAATCCAAATTTGTTGATAGGCATTTTTTTTTCCCCGATACGAGTGACGCTGATCGACTGATTAGATTTGTCGAGACACCATTCAATTTATAATAATGCCTGCTTCGCGAAGTTCCTCGATGATCGACAGGATCTCATTGTCGTGAGCGTTGTGGCCAGCTCGGCGCGAAGCGTCCAGCAATCATACCCGATCCACTAGCTCGTTGGGGTCATCCCAGTGTATGTAATCGATCTTATTGTCGGTTAGCGCCATCGCGTGAGGCATGAATACTCCCTTTCCAGATATTTTCTATTCAATCGATATCAATGGTGCGATTATATGTTTGTACTTGTATCCCCTGTTGCTTCGTAATTGGCCTTGTGTGTCATAATTGCGTTTATGCGCGTTCGTCGCCAATAATATGCTCTTGTATTTACGCATATCATCCTCCGTGTAAATGTCATCATCGGGAATTCTCTTGAAGATCAATTCGTATAATCCTGGTGTACCAATGTACCTCACTTCATCTATAATTATAGAGTCATATTTGTCAATGTCGAATCGTTTGTTACCGAGACGCATTTCATCCTTGTCGAAATAGACACCGTACACGTGATCGATTTTCCTTTCTTTGTCGCCACCGAGGAGAGAGCTCATGTACTCTTGTCCCAGTGGTCCCAAGTGCTTTCGCAACATTTCTTGACCTTCCAGCGTTTGTAATGTGTTTCGAACAAACGATGTTTCGAGCGTGCTGCCCGAGGTTTCGAAAACATTTTCGTTTGCGAGTGTTTCGGGTATAGGTTGTACAATTCTCGTTGTCGCGAAAGGTGTAGAGGTTATCATCGGTTCATCCAGTAAAGCATCCGATGTACGCTGTGTCGATGAGCGATTCGGGTTTGACCGTTTCCTTTTTTTCGGTGTCGCATCATCCTTCTCCTCTTCCTCTTCCTCCCCCTCCTCTTCCTCCTTGTACCGCTTGATGGGTAAGATTTTAATCTTTGCGGTACTTTCCGGCTCGTTTTTCGCCGCGATCGAGTTGTCGACAATCTTTTGTAGCGGCTCAATAATAGGTCTAAAATGGGTCTTGATAGCGATATCGTCATCGATCTTACCAGTGTTCAAAGCGCGATGTTTCTTGCGGATTGATTCACTAGTTTTCGCAATCTCCTTCGCTATCTTTTCACGCTCGCGAATATTATCGTTCTCAGCCATGTCGGTAGAGTGTCGAACGCTCGTGTTTCACCTCTCTCGACAGAACATCGGCAACGACTAATTGTTTTGCGGTATCGCAAACACGTTAAATCCGTTTCTGTATCGGCCGTTCGTAAGCGAGCTATCCTTATCTATCACTAGAAATCCATACTTTTGCTGCCAACAAGTACGACATAATTCACTGAAATCCTCGTATGACATGTCAGTATTCACGTGATCATTGTACACATGTTTCAAGTTGGTACCATCCTGTTTAAACAAGATTAGCAGGTTTGCGTTGTCGCGTATAAGATGTTTCGGTATTCTTGCGTATGTTTGACAGAGATAGAAGCAGTCGACGTTCGAGTGGCGTCCCATTGAAAAGTATTCTCTTATCGTATTTTGTTTGTCGCACGCCACGTCATCGAAAACGAAAATCGAGTTTGGACATGCTTCGCTCGGTGGAATGACGTCACTGTTATTGGAGAATGTAAAATAGCCGATTTCATCGATCGACGTCAACAAATTCTCCAGATACTGATATTTTGGCTGTTGCAGTGACTTTGAGTACACGTACACGTTTTCAAAGCGGACGCCGTGCGGGCTTTCTATCAAACTAATCAACACGTTAGTTTTACCGCAATTCGAGGGGCCGCAAACGATCGCGCGTATAGTAGTCGGCAGTATCGTACCGTGTCTACGCATCTCCGCGTTGTCCCCCATCGATCGTAATCTGGCGTCGTAATTCGTCACGCGTATCGCGAAAGGTTGTCGCACGAATCTCATTTTCCCACTCCCCGATTGAATCGAACGCTTGCCTATTTATAGCTGCGCGGAACCACGAATCGCTCAGTAACGAAAAAATGTTTGTCTTGCTATCAAGTCCTTACGATATTTGTAATTTGAGCGCCGAACAGCTACAATTTGTGTCGAAAACAGTTTTATTGCCAATGTGTGGCAATTACGTCCACTGCGTGTGGGACAAGCTTCCGGAACATATAAAGGCGGATTTGGAGGTTCAAACTTATCGCCGCTGTTTCGAACATTACAATCGACCGTGGCAGCAGACGCACATCGACGGTCCAGCGCCGATGATAAAGGATTGCAGCGAATGTCAACGAAAATAGGTAGAGGCCTATTAAATCTCGCGATAAACGCACTTCCGATCGAATTCCATATCCCCGGCTATAGGTTTTGCGGTCCGGGCACGCGACTACAAAAGCGATTAGCCAGAGGCGATCGAGGTATCAACCCATTGGACGCAGCGTGCCGTGAACACGATATAGCGTACTCTCGAAGCAACGATCTCATCGAGAGACACGCGGCAGATAGGATACTCGCCAAGGAAGCGCAAACTCGCATCGTTGCGAGAGATTCGACTCTCGGTGAGAGAGCCGCCGCCACAGCTGTCTGGGCAGCGATGAAAGCCAAGACGAAGTTCGGTATGGGCCTGAAGACGACAAAGACGAAGACGAAGAAAAAGATGGCGAAGAAGCGAATACTTCCGGTAGCGAAACGTGGGGGTGTATTGCCGATTCTTATACCAATGTTGGGCGCGCTCGGATCTCTGGTCGGTGGAGCGGCTGGTGTAGCAAAGATGGTGAACGACGGAAAAGCCGCACAACGTCAGTTGCAAGAGATGCTACGTCACAATCGCGCCATGGAAGGTCACGGATTGTATCTCTCTCCATACAAACGCGGACGAGGAGTTTCAATGAGAAAAAAGGGGGAAAAAAAAGTCAAAGAGACGCTAAAAATGCCACAGGGCGTAACTACCAACATACAATTGCTACAACTGGCAAAACGTATGCACATTCCGTATTTTAGAGGTGTTTTCATGCGTGATTCATTACCGATCGGTGGTATATATCGAAACGAGAGCGGCATCGTAAATTTGGATAACGCTAAAGGATCGGGTACTCATTGGGTAGCGTATGCAAAGAGGGGGGATCACGCTATATATTTTGACAGTTTCGGCAATCTTCGACCGCCGAATGAATTGGTGCGATATTTAAATGTGACAAAGATACAATACAATTACACACCTGTTCAAACTTACAATCAAAGCATCTGTGGACAATTGTGCTTACAGTTTCTCCGAGCGGTCGATGCATGTGAATTTAAAGACTGACATTGCGCTATTTAACTCAGTATTCGTTAAACAGTTTTGCCGATATGTCTATGACATTCACACTGACCGGGAAGAGTAGTGTTCTCGCGGCAAACTACTTTCCCGCCGTAGATTTGAGCGACGATGAATACGAGCTAGGTCTAGCGGATTTTGAGACTTATCACACGATATCGAACGTGAATTCCTCGAATAATAAATTTTACTTTGGCAAAGATGACGCGGAAATTACGATTCCCGAGGGATCGTACGAGCTGCAAGCGATACATGAGTTTTTGAAACATGCAATTTTACGAAAACGTCCGCGACACGCTGTTCATGACGATGATAAAAAACACGCTGACACCACGCATATTCGGTCGAATGACGACGGTGACTTTGAAGATGGAGAATATCCGATAGTGCTCCGCGCTAATTATAATACGATGAGGAGCGAGATCAAATGCGCCTACAGAATGAATTTTAGCAAGCCTAACAACATTGGATCGCTGCTGGGATTCTCGAACCGTATACTGCAGCCGCGAAAATGGTAAGTCGGACATGCCGATTAATATTATCAACGTGAACATTATCCGCGTAGAATGTAATGTGATCGCGGGCGCGTACAGCAACGGCAAACTCGTTCATACGATACATGAATTTTCACCGAGGGTACCACCAGGATATAAGATATCGGAAACACCGGCGCACATCATTTACCTGCCGATCATCGTGCGGAGCATTACGGATTTAACGTTACGCGTTGTCGACCAGGACAGACGATTGCTCGATTTTCGAGGAGAAGAGATCACCATTAGATTGCACGTACGACGACGACAGCGATAACGTACGTTTGCGGCGTATGAGATGCTCGTGTTGAACGGATCGAAAGATACGAGAGATAACACAATCTTTACGGAGCCAGCGACAACAACAACGTCGACATTCACTAATATCCAATCATCCGGTTGCAGTAAGAAAAAGAAACTGAACGCATCAAACGTTGCGTTTTTACAATCTTTGGGATTCGCGGTGCGAAACATCTGAACAATGACCGACATCCTCAATATTGGAGACGAGCCAATCTTCGACGATCGCATCGTCAAGATCGAGACTCACACGTACAACCCGTTCGCTAACACAACATTCGGACACAGTGATGAGATAAGAATACCCATACAACAACAGGATCTGTATACGTTGCCGTATGAAAGTTTCCTATACATCGAGGGAGAACTAAAGATAAATAAACCAGCCGAAGGATCTGCTGTGATACTGGGAAATAATTGTGTCGCATTCATGTTCGATGAGATTCGATACGAACTCGATGGCGTGGAGATTGATCGCAATAGAAACGTGGGAATAACAAGTTTGCTCAAAAACTATGTAACGATATCATCCGATAGAAGCATGATTATGAGAAACGCCGGCTGGACTGATCCGACTACTGCGAATGGAAACTTCAATTTTTGCGTACCGCTCTACATGTTATTGGGATTTTGCGAGGATTACAGACGAGTGGTGATGAACGCTCGTCATGAGTTAATCTTAATACGATCGCGCAACGACAACATTTGTCTGATTGGAGATTCGACGCTGGAGCCTGTGATCAACATATTCAAGATACAATGGCGAATGCCGCATGTGTTGTTGAGCGAGATTAAGAATCTGTCGATGCTGCGCGCTCTGGAAAGCGGACATTACCTCAGCATGGGTTTTCGCTCGTGGGATCTGTATGAGTATCCGCTATTGCAGCGTACAACCAAGCATTCATGGGCCATTAAAACAGTGACTCAGCTGGAGAAGCCACGATATGTTATCTTCGCAGACAGGTCGGAAAAACATCATGTCTGAGGATATGAGTCGATTCGACGATTGCAAGATGACCAATGTGAAACTCTATCTGAACTCGGAATGTTATCCGTACGACGATATGAATCTGGATTTCGATAAAAACAGATGGTCGATTCTGTACGATACGTATGCGCGTTTCTACAAGAACTATTATGGATACGAGTATCTCGAGCCGAGTCTCACCGTCTCAATGTTTCTACGTAACGGTCCGTTCGTGATCATCGATTGTTCTCGACAAAACGAATCGGTCAAGAGCGCAACCGTGGATATGAGATTGGAATTCGAGTGTAAGGAGAATGTGCCGATGAATACCACTGCGTACTGTCTCATCATACACGATCGCGTGATCCAGTACAACCCGTTGACCAATGTTGTGCGCAAAATCACTTAAACGCACCAACAATTTAGAGAGAGGGGGAAGCATAGCAGAATATAAATCAAAGTGTTATGAGATAGTTGCCATTCTTCTTTTTAACTGATACATCGAAGAGAGAGATCTCGTCATGTCCGTACCAACGTTTGTGGATCTACAGGGGTTTATCCTCAATAAACAATTCATTGTAAAGGAAGCGGCAATCCTGAGAAGAGGATTTATTTTGTCACATTATTTTTTCGCATGTCCTGTACCATGGGGTGTGCTCATAAAATCTGAGAGACACCAAGCCTCATGGTTGACTCGAAATCATCATGGATTGCAATGGGAAGATGGAAACGTTCCATACAGCATGGCTCAGCGTTTGATTACAACAGCTATCGTTGGTGGACCACATGAAGAAGAAGAAGAATCCATTCTCGTATATGTAAAAGGACTTGAGAAGCGAGAATGGTTAGCCGATATATTGGATGATGCGGGAAACGGTTTCATTATTGAGACCTTGGATGCTGATTACGATGATATCGAGTCTCTAAATAATCTAGATGTTAAAAACACTATGCGATGTGGAGAACATGTTAAGAATTGCGCATTACAAAATGTATTCAAAATATTTAACTGGTGGTCGCAACGCCAGAAAGAATTGCAAGATTTGGAAAAATAAAATATTTAAACATTAATGTGTTTTATCTCTTATTCCCCTTCCCCAATCCTTTCCTCACGAATCGTTTCTAAGAATTCTTTTTATCCGAGCGCCGTTTCCCCTTCTCCTAAATTTCATAGCGCCAATAGTATTCTAGAATCTCCCACCATATTTACCCCACTACTTTTAAAAATAAGCGTCACGTATATTCTTAATTTTATACGATCAGTGTAGCGTTAACCGTTCATACTGGTGGTTCACTTTTAAAATCTGGAAATATGTACTACGCTAAAAGAAGCAGTGGCTCCGGCAGACGTGTGAATAATTACGTCCCGAGTCGTGATGACACTCCATCGTTTGAGAATAAATGTGACGAGTAAGTTTAACTTCTTTCTATCTTTATATTTTTTTTTTTTTACAAATTGTATTGTTATCAAACTAATTTCATTTTTACAGCATTTCGTTGGAGCGTCGTGCGGTTCGTATACTAGGCAGACGATACGCATTGACAGCTACGAAATTTAAATTCCTCGAAATTGGTATCAAAGTGGATCCACCGAGTTACGTGGAAATCGCCATAGGAGATCATCGAGAAAAGGAACTGATATTATCTCTCAAAGCGTGGAAAGGACTCTACGAGCAACGTCACAATATTCAGAATCTGCTTCGAAATGATTCTAAAGATGCCTACAGTTTTATAAGCGTTGGACCGTTAACAGTGCGAGTTCGTACGATTAACGACGCCAAGTTAATAAGTCTTGAATCTTCAAATGTATGCATGATGATGATCGAATCGACATTACACCGTATGTTCGATCTCGATCCATGCATTGATGTAACTTTTGACCGATTGGTTAAAATCACCAATACAGTCGATATCAAGTTTACGCAATTTTCAAATATCGCGTCCAATGTAACGAATCCTAAAGAAGTATCAAATGTAATACGCGCTAGCGACGCCTTCAACAAGCATCAGCTCATCGATTGCGAGCTGGCAGCTTTAGTTTTTAGTCCATAATATGTAAGAAAAAAATATTTAAAAGAAGAATAAAGAGTTTTTAAGTCTAAATTATGATGTAATTTCTTTGCATTTCCATTCTCCATCTTTCTCCCACCCGTAAGCAGTCTCAGCTCTCATACGTAGCTCGTTGTAAGGTCCTTGCGGGGATGACGTCATGCGGAGAAGGGGGAAGAGACTGAGAGGCTAGGGATCGCGAGACTAGGGACTGAGAGGCTAGGGATCGCGAGGCTAGGAACCGAGAGGCTAGGGATCGCGAGGCTAGGGACCGAGAGGCTAGGGACTGCGAGAGAGGTAGCGCTTAGGAGAGAAAGAGAGAGCGCGAGGTGAACGCGAGAGAAAGAGGTGTGAGGCGAACGTGAAGGAGAGAGATGTTGCGGCGAGGAGAGAGAGAGAGAGAGAGAGAGAGAGAGAGAGAGAGAGAGAGAGAGAGAGAGAGAGAGAGAGATGACGCGAGGTTAGGGACTGCTAGAGAGATAGCGCTTAGGAGAGAAAGAGAGAGCGCGAGGTGAACGCGAGAGACAGAGATAGCGAGAGGCGCATGCGAGAGATGATGCAGTGAAGGAAAAGAAGAGGAATTTTTAAAATGAATATATTAATTTAATATTAATTATTTTTAATTATGAATAAATGTGTATTATACATTTGTGTGTGTGTGTGTTTAAAAGAATATAAATGGATATAAATGTATATAAATGTATATAAATGTGAATATATAAATGTGAATATAAAATGGATATAAAATTTTTAAAAATATATATAAATGAATATAAAGATAAGAATATAAAGATGAAAATATAAAGATGAAAATATAAATGAATATCATAATATATAAAAATTGTCGGTGGTGGAGGTGGCTATGGTAAAGCCGACGATTGTGGATGCGAGGCGGTGAGGCGGCCGAATGCTAGGTGCTGTGAGAAGCGGAGGCGACGGCTGGGCGGGGACTCCTGCATAACAGAAAATTTTTATTAATTATTTTAATAATTTATAATTTATTTTAGAATATATTTAAAAAAAATAAGAAACTGATACTTACAATGCGTACACACCGAGCACATGTTCCGGCTAAATATCATACATAGCGGGGCACGACAAACGCTGCACAATTCTTGTTCTATTATGTTAAACATTCTCGTATAATGTTGTCGTACAACACAAATGTTTGGAAATAGTTCCACATTTCTTATAAAGCAGCTAGTGCACAGTTTAATATTATCCCAAGGTACATAAAACAAATTTAAAACGCACATTTTCAACGATGCATTTATAGTAAGCATCTCAACCGGTGCCACAAATTGTATAGTTGTTTCGGCAAAGTCTTCACAATCATCACTATTATAATCAGAGTCTTCAAGAGGCTCTATCACTTCTTCATCATCAGATTCATTTATCACTTCTTCATCATCAGATTCATTTATCACATTTACAATTCTATTATTAATTTCTTCGACTATCATTACTTCCTCGTCATTATCACTATCCTCAATCATAATAATATCTTCATCCATTTCTTTTACTCTGATCTGTGCTATACGAATGCTAAAGACTTTTTGACGCGGAGACAGACTCTCTCCATAAGTTTCAACCCCCATCCCTCTCAAAATTATCGCAATTCTTCCTTAAAAAGATATTTAGGAAGATGTTTCGCTCTCGTTTACGACCGATTTTCTGCGAGGGTACAAAGCAGCCGAACGTTGGCGCCGATACGTTGCATTCTTCCTTAAAAAATATTAAGAAAAATGTTTCGCTCTCGTTTTTATGGGAGATTTTCCGCGAGGGTACAAAGCTGCCGAACGTCAACGCAAATAGGTAGAGGCCTATTAAATCACGTTTAGACATGTTCGTCGCAGCGTCGGCCCTAAAATCTTCATTCCTTTCCTAATGATAAAATGTCCATAAAATGAAAAACATAGTTTTAATGAACTCTAGAACGCTCCGTTGACGAGCAGCCGGACATCGGCGCTTCCGTAATAAAATTATATTAACGAGGGTACAAAATTGTTAATCATCGGCGCTTGTTCTATACCTTTTTGGGGAAAATGTCTAAGAACCCTCATAAAAAAGTCGTAAAGATACCATCTACAAATATTGCACTCAGAAAACTCCCCCTCCTTTGTCGAAACATCCCCCTCCACCCGCGTGACGTCAGCCCCCGCGCCACGGAGAACCCTCCGCGCCCCGCACCCCCCTCAGAGGACCTGAGTTAGAACTCTCATAGTATTACTACTTATCTTCTGTAGACCTCCCCCTTCTTCAACAATTAAAATTAAAATCACTTTTTAAAAAATCACTTCTTTATTATTTAACTTCTGAAATCACTAATACGCCTTCAACAAAAATGTCTAGCGAACTTGCGAACAAGATCGTGCAAGCTCACTATCGCAATGTCGCACGTGTCGCAATGCATTCGTGATATGCGCTAACAGCGCAGGTACGAAATATGAATACAGCTTTTCAATAACACAACACCGTACACTGAGCACTCACTAATAAAAAATTATATATATATATATATTAAAAATAATAAATACTTTGAAAAAATAAAGTATATTCCACATTAAAATAAATTATTAATTAATTATTTTTTAATGATAAAAAATTATTATTGTATTAAAAGAAAAATAAATATAATTTGTCAATGTTATAACTGAAAAAAATAATTAAGACGCAAATTTAAGACGTAAGTCGCTTAAAATAATATTTTAATCAGCAATTCAGTTTTTAATCAGTAACTATAATAGAACTCTTCTGCGAACATATGCAACAATATCTGAATATGGAAAATGTTTACTTTTAAATATCTTTATAATAATAAGCATATATATACACAGCCGAGAAATATACATCACATTTTCTAAAAATTAAAAAGATAAAAAAAAGTCAATATAAAAAGTCATTTTTTAGTCATTTCCGAGATCGAGATTTCAATGATCAAAAAATGACATAAATTTGGTCAATATGACGTCAAATTGACATCATTTTGACATTTCTGTTCTCCTTGGGCATATATGGAAAAATCCAATTATAATAATATATACAAATTATTATTCAAAATATATAGCATATATATATATATATACAGGGTTTGTCAAAAGTGTGGAAACCCCTAAATAATTTTTGTAAAAATGAAAATATCAAAAAACGGTAAAACACGTATTTTGATTTATCAAAAAAGCTACCCTATGACATGGATACCGATCATCCCCCACCCCCTGGTACGCGGGGGTAAGAGGGGGGTTGAAAATTTTAAATTGGATTAAGGGTCGAGTGGGGTTTGAAAGGTCTTTTCATAACAAACACACCCTTAAAATTTTAAGTCGCTACGACCCCCTCATTCAAAATGGCGGCCGTTCAAATTTCGAAATTTCATGCACTTAGTGTTATCCAGGATCAACTGCGTGGAAGTGGCATGAATTTGATCCCTTGTGTGTGTGTGTGTGTGTGTGTGTGTGTGTGTGTGTGTGCGCGCGCGCGCGCGTGTAGCTAAACAAGTGTGAATGTGTACATAGTGGTGATAGGTTGCAGAACAGACGATTGAAAACTGTTATCTCTCTTTAATGATTCAAAACCTTTTACTCCGTGTTTTAAAATAAATTTTACTCAGTGTGTTAAAGTAAATGCTGAAAGTGGCTGCCATTTACTTCCTGACAATATGCCAATCTTTGATAGAATGCAGAAATGGCTCTACGATTCGTCTCAAAAGGTATCAAATCTATTTCATCCCTTATTCGCTGTATCAATTCTTAGATGCTTTCAGGTTTTGTTTTGTAAACCTTACTCTTCAGGTATCCCCATAGATAATAATCAAGAGGAGTTAGATCTGGTGACCGAGGTGGCCAATCTTCTCCTCTCTCATTTCTGTTCCTTCTTCCTATCCATCGTAATGGAAAAGTCTCATTTAAAATTTGACGTGGCCGTAAACCAAAATGAGCAGGAGCTCCATCATGCTGAAACCATATTTCTTCGAAATTATTTGGAAAAATATTTCGTATGGCTGGAATTATTTGATCTACAAGTAATCTCTCATATCTTTGAGCGTTCAGATTTTCTTCAAAAAAAACGGCCCTATTAAGTAGCCATCTATTATTCCACACCATACATTAACTTTTTGTGGATATTGTGTGTGAGTTTCCCGCACCCAATTCGGATTCTCATCTGACCAGAAACGAAAATTTTGAGTATTAACTTCTCCCGTTAACGTGAAAGTTGCCTCGTCTGTAAAAACAATTTGATAAGGGAAGATGGGCCGGACATCTATTAGTGCCATCATTTTTTCACAAAAACCTATACGACGCTCCAGATCTCCGTCTTGCAATTCTTGAACATATTGTAATTTGTATGGATAGAACTTGTTTTTCTTTAAAATTCTCCAAACGGACTTGGGAGCAATATCGTGAATTTGAGCGGCTCTGTTAATAGTAGAATTGGGATCTTCAATAAATGTCTGCATAACATCAAGTTGTTTTTTTTCGTTAGTGGCAGACGATGGTCTCTCTGATTTAGGGCGATTTTTTACGCTACCAGTTTCTCTAAAACGTTCTATTGTTTTTAAGACAGTGGACTTATTAATTCGACGATTCGGATACGTCTCATTAAATAATCGAGCAAGATAGAGGTAAGTTTTTCACATTGTTCTCACTCAAAATTACAATATGTTCAAGAATTGCAAGACGGAGATCTGAAGCGTCGTATAGGTTTTTGTGAAAGAATGATGGCACTAATAGATGTCCGGCTCATCTTCCCTTATCAAATTGTTTTTACAGACGAGGCAACTTTCACGTTAACGGGAGAAGTTAATACTCAAAATTTTCGTTTCTGGTCAGATGAGAATCCGAATTGGGTGCGGGAAACTCACACACAATATCCACAAAAAGTTAATGTATGGTGTGGAATAATAGATGGCTACTTAATAGGGCCGTTTTTTTTTTGAAGAAAATCTGAACGCTCAAAGATATGAGAGATTACTTGTAGATCAAATAATTCCAGCCATACGAAATATTTTTCCAAATAATTTCGAAGAAATATGGTTTCAGCATGATGGAGCTCCTGCTCATTTTGGTTTACGGCCACGTCAAATTTTAAATGAGACTTTTCCATTACGATGGATAGGAAGAAGGAACAGAAATGAGAGAGGAGAGGATTGGCCACCTCGGTCACCAGATCTAACTCCTCTTGATTATTATCTATGGGGATACCTGAAGAGTAAGGTTTACAAAACAAAACCTGAAAGCATCCAAGAATTGATACAGCGAATAAGGGATGAAATAGATTTGATACCTTTTGAGACGAATCGTAGAGCCATTTCTGCATTCTATCAAAGATTGGCATATTGTCAGGAAGTAAATGGCAGCCACTTTCAGCATTTACTTTAACACACTGAGTAAAATTTATTTTAAAACACGGAGTAAAAGGTTTTGAATCATTAAAGAGAGATAACAGTTTTCAATCGTCTGTTCTGCAACCTATCACCACTATGTACAAATTCACACTTGTTTAGCTACACGCGCGCGCGCGCACACACACACACACACACACACACACACACACACACAAGGGATCAAATTCATGCCACTTCCACGCAGTTGATCCTGGATAACACTAACAAGTAACACTACCCAACTGATACTCACCGATTTGAATGAAACTTAACATACTTATTAAACACCGAAAAATATTAAATACGTGTTTTTTTGTTTCGGCTAAACACGCTTTTTAGGGGTAGAAAGCACCCCTCAACCCCTGGAGGTGGAAACAGTTATGGCTAATTATTTCTGAAACGATACATTTTCTGAAAAAAGTGCTTAGGACCAAAGTTGTAGAGTTCAAAGTGATGCACTTGATGGCGACCTTGAAGTCGACCTTGAGGTCGATTTTCAAGGTCATTTGAAAATCATTTCATGTTTTTCAAAGGGAGTAGTTTACTTTTCATCCCGAGAATCGATAGAGCGTAAAATTTTACATTCAGAACGTTGGTGATTTGTAAATAAAACAAGCCTCTGCAATTTAAAATTGTTCATTGATCCAACCAATTAAGGCAAGATCAGTCAATAATTCGATCAATAAAGGAATTAAAAGTTAATTATTCATTCAAATAAGGCAAGATGTGATCGAGATCCTGCCAGTGAAGGCAAGATGTGAGCGAAATCCAGCCAGTAAAGGCAAGATATGGTCGAGATCCAGCCAGTGAAGGCAAGATGTGAGCGAAATCCTGCCAGTAAAGGCAAGATATGGTCGAGATCCAGCCAGTGAAGGCAAGATTTCATAATTTCTTTTCATAGTCTATGAGTATAAATTCCATGATAATTGGCATTATTCTTTATATTCATGGCAATAATGAGGAATAGCTTTATCTTCTATCGCAAAAAAATGCTCCATACACAGAGAGTTAGTACACTACGCATTTTATTACTGCAATGTTATTGCAGATTTTGCAGACTATACCGCAATTCTTTAAACAGAAATCTAATACTATAATGGTGCTTCATTCACGAAATATTATTAGATAAAAAAATATTTTTCAATTGGTTTAAATGATTTATAGATAATACGAAAAAACATTTCAATAACTTGCAAAGATGAGCAAGCATAATAATACATAATACACAAGAGTAATAAAAAACATAACTTTTTTTATAGCTATGCCGAAAACTTCAAACAAAGAAGTTCCGAAAACAAAAGAGTTTTATTCGGAATCGTCCATTGCGTTACGTGATCAAAATGATAAGTCATCAATAAACGTTTTGGGTAATAACATTTCCAACTGTGCATTCAATAATTCTATTTGCACTTGCAAACATTGCCCAATCCACAAAGATTTGCAAAATAATAACGGTTTGTATATATTGATATTAATAAATGCAGATATTTATAAATATTTTTCGTGTTTACTTTAAATTTCACATAGTCATTTATTCAGTTAATTAAACATGCAATTAAATAATTATGTATGCAATGTATATATTTAACTATATTAATTTCGTTAAGCATATTGTTTAATTCAAAAGTTTTGATAGATAAATAAAACATTCTACATTTCAATACATGTATACTATTAAATCTAAAAGAAAATGTAATCAATGTCGCCGCAGTTACTGAAATAAATAACAAGATTTATATTAATATCTATATTTGGCTGATATCAAATTCATGGTATTTGAAAATATAAAATAATATATATATATATGTTAATCATTTATTGTTGTAGATTCTGTAACATATTTTAAAGAAATTATACGGCAACAGCATCTCTTTAAAGCAGAAATTTGGCAACAAAGTGATAACATAAGAGACATTAAAAATGCAATAGAGAATCTACATCATACAAATGGCAATAATGCTGTAGACAATACCAGACAGCGATCTATTTTTTCTTCCTGCAATATTCCCATACAAAATGAAAGACAGTTGGAGCAGGTGGAGGAGTTCTTGAAAATTGATGAAAATTTTGATACATCGGTAAATAATGTATATATATAGTTATCAAATTTATTTCATAAATCCATAATTCTATACAGCTGCTTTTTAATGACGAAAATATTTCAGATTTTAGAAGCTTCAAAAGTTGGAGGGAAGAATGCTTACGAATTCATAAAACGCAACTTGTGTCAAATTCTCACCAATGAATTAGCTGCTAAATATAGTTGGCTGGGAAAAAAGAATAAACGTGTATTCCGGATATTAAAGCTATCACAGTTATTAATCGGTATGTTTTTTATACAATAATAATAATGAGGCAAGCTTGTTTTTTATCCTTACATACCTATTTTTTTAAACTGTGCTGTTTTAAATGAATGTTCAGTACGTAAATATATATATATATCAGTTTCTGTTACAGCTGCAGGCGAAAAGTTAAACGCTACTTTCACAAAAAAAGAAATCGAAGAGGCAATACAAAAATGGCTAAAAAGGGCGAAAGAAAGGTTTGATGCGGAACAAAAAAGATTAAATGTTCAAAGGCAACCGGAAGATTTGTGAAATTTTTCAAGCTTTTGTTTTATGTTCAGTTCTTATTTGGTTTAGTTTGTTTTTTGAGTAAATTATTAATATATATAAGTAATAATTTATTTAGACGCAATATTTTTTATGTCCTTTCGTACGTTGATGCCTAATAAGAAATTTCTAAGAATGTTTTATATATATATATATACACAGTATATATTTTATTAATATATTACATATTAATATATTTTGTGTTATAATATATATATATATATATATATATATATATATATATTAAGATATGTAATAAGATGAGTTCCTATTTGATTTAGTTTGTTTGTTTGATATTTTGAGTTTATTATTAATATGTAATAGTTTTAGAA
This sequence comes from Prenolepis imparis, assembly GCF_030444845.1. Lineage (NCBI taxonomy): Eukaryota > Metazoa > Arthropoda > Insecta > Hymenoptera > Formicidae > Prenolepis > Prenolepis imparis. The sequence goes on along the minus strand of NW_028141165.1, from coordinate 19,593,139 downwards.
ACGCAATATATTTTTGAAGTCCTCCTGTATATGTTGATGAGAGTTAGAATAAAAAATTTCTAAGAATGTTTTGTTTCGTATATAGTATATTAAATTACATTTTGTGTTATTATAATATATATATATATATATATATATATATATTATATAGATCGTAATAAGACGAAACTAAGAATTATATATAATATGTATATTTTATGAAAAAATCAAAATATTTAATATATAAATTCATAATTATACTGAAAGTTTTCTTTATTATTTTATTTTATTATATTTAATGACAGATGTCCAAAATGGATATCCTATGGATGTCCATTTTATGTCCATGGACGGGCGACCGTAAAATGGACATAAAATGGACGTCCACAGGATGTCCTGTGCTATCTGGAATTTTATTGTATACCTATAAAATTGAAATTTTACATACAGGACATATTTTGGGCATTCCATGGATGTCCGCTTATGAAAATTGGAACGTCTTATGTACGTTCAATTGAGGTCCATCAAATGTTCACTGGACGTCCAATATGGACATCCTACGGACGTCCAGCGGATTTGCAAACGTACCTTGAATGGACGTCCATCGGACGTCCAGCAACTTTTAATCGGACGTCCATCGGATGTTCAAATGTCCACAAACGTACGTTCGATGGACGTCCAGTGGATGTCCGTGTGCTATCTGGGAAGTAATAATTTTACTGTATGCATACAGTATTCCTTACATTCCAGATTTTTCTTGTGCGTTACTAAAGACAAAGTCTCAAAACATAAAACATTGTCTTAAAATTATAAATCAACCATTCTGCTCAGACGGTCTGAGTCAGACCCTTACTTATGATGTCGTGCGACTTTGTGAGCTGTTTTGATCTTGCCTCTACGACGTCGTGCGAGTTTTGAAACTTTTCAGATTCTGATATCTCGCCAGAGCTGTTTGGAATCGGTGGTAGATCTGATAATATGTTTCGATCTAAAAATCCAGATTTGATTTTCGATGATGTTTCGTTGTCAGTTGTATATACAATATGCGTTGATGAATAGTAAAAAAGTCTGTTTACAGACATGATGTAAAACTATCATTGAGATTTCTGCACAAGGATTTACAAACAGCTTCATCTTAATAGCTCAAGATGGAATGCACAAGAGATAAGATGTGAGGATTTGCAATTCATAGGGATTTCAAGTTCAATTTAATAACTGTAAGTATAAAGTGCAAATTATGAAATGGATTTAAACAGGAGAAAATACACTACAGATTCCCCTAATGGTATTCAAAAAATAGATGACGAGACATCACAATCTTTAAAAAATTTGTTAAATCAGATTATAAAATGGCTAAAACTTACGCAGCTCTCGTGGCTTTTTTATCCGCTTCAATGTTTTAGATTGAGTTTCATTTTCATCATCGGATGAGGAGCTCGATATTCGTCTATTGGGTATCACTTTTCTATGCCCTTTCCCGAGTTGGTCATCGTCAGTAGTTATATAATTTGCACCTTCCGCGACCTTTCGAGCCTTTTCAAGAGACGCTGAAAAAAAGTATTTATTATAAATAGAAACTAGAAATATCGCAGATATTTCTTTATTCTATAATAAAGAAGTATGCCTATTGCAAAATTTTTCGATAGTAACAGGCAAGTTATCCCATAACTTTTTATCTGGTTCAGATTTTTTGCTGTTAGCGTACTGACGTTTTTACAATTTGTCGGCCACCAACATGACGGTTCATCACCATTTGTTTCAAGTCAATTGGATGGTACTTCGGAAACTTCGTTGTTGTTGAATGTTACGACTGCATACGCCATGTCTATCACCAATCGTAAGTGAAAATGAAGTAATTTCAAAAAGGAACAAGAGGAAATGAGATTGCAGGAAAGAATTTGAAAAATACGAGGAACGATCTTTTCTATTGGATTGAATTCTAGATAATTAATGATTATATTGCAATAAAGGAATCACTACACTTGAAGTGGTTTCCTCAGGATTTTGCAATTTCAAACACTTTCTCTGTATTTACGATGCTAACAACGTAATCCGTTCTGATATAAATCTTTTGTTAACCAGAGAGATGCCAAATTTCTGAGAATCGCACGGTATTGAAAAAAATGACCTCGTGTTGCTATACTTATTTCCTCTTATGTAAAGAACATTACTGTCGCTAAAAATTTTTGTTACGATAAAAATCGAATCGGCAACAATTCTCATAATCCTCTGTTGAGATGAAAAATCCATCGAACTCGAGAAATTTGATCTTTATTGCAGACTTCGAATAGTGTACAACTGGATACGATTTGCGGTATTGAGTTTGAATAGGTAGAGCATTTTCTTCTGTTATACGATTAACGATTTGATGTAATGGTTTTTGCGAATTCTTAACCTGTTTCTTTATTACCTGCAAACAGTTTTCGAATTTAAACGCACTGAATTGATCTAAGCAGCCAAATCGGGTTACATCAGAAGCGAGGTGTACGAGATTATGTATATTATGCGTAATGTTTTCCGAGCCATACAATTCTCCATAATGCAAAACGAACCAGCGCAATAAAGATTGAGCATAATCATTCATAACTAAACACAGTTTACGATCAGCTAAAATACGGATTGCTACGCTTAATGAAAGAAAATGATTATACAAATCTTTCCGCAAAACTAATTTCAAAACCACGGGGCCAGTGTAAAGAAGAAACTGACGAAACTCAGTAGCCTTTTATCTATCGACATCATTAAGACTTCTCGGTTTTCTACTAAATTCTTTAGTTATGAAGCATTTCATTGACTCTATAATTTTTGACGCAGCCTGCAGTTGTTCGTTAGTAAGTCGAACATTTTTAGGGCCTTTAATCCAGAATTGAAGAAGACGTTTGGTAACTCCCAAGCATACAAGATGCATATAGTCTAAAACAACTTGGGAAAACATACCTATATTTAAATTTAATAAATCTGAATAACCCACATGATGCTCAGGCTGTTGTTGATGTTGAAAGGAATGATCGGTTCTTAATTCGCTATCTATTTCAGGAAATGTCATGCGATGGCCCAATGCATCTCCTTCTTGAATACATTTAGAACATCCAAAGTATCCATTGTAACCTTTCGTATAAGTGAGAAACGACTTTGCAGATGCATCGCAAACAATTGCCTTGATACTAACACAACATTTATGATCATCAACATCAAGGCCGTTTCTAAGAATTTCAGTCATGTCAATGATAAATTCTTTCAGATAAATATTAGCATCAGCAGGTTTCTTGTCACCATAGTATATGCCAACAACGATAGGCTCGATGTAGAAATCAGTTTCGATTGATACTAAAATTGGCCAAAATTAAGCTCGCGAACTTTTGAACAAAGGTAAACCGTCACAGTTTATATTTATTTTTATTTTATAGGGGATAACTTGAAAGTACTTTGCAATCGAACGTTTCAGTCCATCTGTTAGTCCGAAATGCATGTAATAGCCATCATTCATTGGCTGAATCTTATAGGACGTATTTCGAGGTGTTTTCATAAGAGTTCGAACATCTATTGGTAAATCAGAATGACCGTGCAAAGAAAGAATTTTTAATAATGCATTCACGCTTCTGTGTGACACGTTATTTTGTACAGTCCAACAGCGCAATTCGTCTGATAAACTTACATTGACAGTACTTAGAATGTCACAATTAGTTTCAACGAAGGACTCATTAGAGTCACTTGACAAATATTCCGCTATATGTTTTGTCCCAATATCAGCAACATCGCCCGTGTGAATAAAGACATTGCTTTGAGTTATAGGAATATCAATATCCGTGAAAGAAGCTGATAACTGGTCGTTATGTATTTTATTGGCAATTGAATAATTGAGTGGACTGACACGATCGATATGGCAACTATGAGATAAAGGTGTTATATGAGAAGTAGATGGCTGATTATGATCTGTTAAGTACCGTGCGATTTGTGCATTGAGCAATTGGTTTTTTCTACGTTTAGATAATGAGGCAATATCTTTTGGCATTTTTGAAAAAACGATCCAGTAAAAAATAGTTGCTATCATACATTTAAACTTATGATGGATAAAAAGGTAGTATAGGTGTATAATATTGAAGATATTGAGTGCAATTACAGTTGGAAAATCTGTAAGATAAAGAGAAATAAGAAATAAGAAATGATAATAGTTTTAAATATCAATAGTTTTCTCTGTAATTTGCCTTTACACTATTATGACGATAATAGAAAGTGTTTGTTGGTATTAATTATTAGTAACTAAAAAGAAATTGTAAGTATTCGTAATTGTGTGTGTGTATATTCGTAACAATGTATTATTCAGAATATGGCAAAATGTAGTAGCGTGTAATAGATGAAATTCTAAAACAAAAATAGAAACCCAGATTGCTCAAGCATAATTAACGTTTTACTGTCTATAATGGTTTATGCGAATGCAGTTGGCTTTTAACTTCGGCTATTTGGAAGCTACAAAATACAAAATTAGGTAATAAAATGCAGAGCGATAGTTAGACTTGAGCGAGGCTAATCTATTTACAAATGTGGAACTAACAATGAAATGAAACAAGAGACAATAGTTCACTTAATTATCATATACGTACCTGATTAATAATGCGAGCTTTTGTAAATTGTGCTTATATTATGAATTATTCCTTATTATATATGGTATATATCTCATCAATGCCTTCTACTTTCTTGTAGTGCGAAATCATCTATAGAAAAATTTGTTTCTTGCACAGTATAAGTGCGAAGAATCTGTGAAATACATTACCAGGATTAAATTTATTTGCTGAGCTATACAAGCTGTAACTATACAATTCAAGTTAGAAAATTGACTGAGAAACATATGCTGAGAAATAAAGAGCATGCATTTTTAATATGACTCGAATTATAAATGTAGTCGAATTGAGGTTATGAGGTTAACGCATGTGCCAAAAGCGATTATGAGTAATTTTAAAATAGACAAATTCTCCGAGATTCTTATAGAATAATATTCTATCAGCACTATATACATATATAGATTCTTCAGCATATATACATACCTTTCTTTAAGACGCTGTCGTACACGTTTTGCCGAGAGAACAAAGAATTAATTTATTCTCTCACGTTGTTACACATATCACACGTTTGCCGTTCTCAGCCCTCTATACTGCGTTCAAAGAGCGAATGTCCCTCGGTCTGCGCATAGGCGGTAAAGTGGGGAGAGCGTGGCGCGTATTATTCAGTGCCGTATACGTAAATACACGCTCGGGCACGCTTGAATCTCAGCTTAAAAAAGTGAAATAATTGAACTAATTAAATATAATTGAAATATAATTGAAATGATTAAAATAATTAAACTAATTTCTTTAAAATATATTAATAATAATAATTTTATAACAAGGTCCGATGCTTCGGGGGCCTGGTGCCATTTGTTGCTATAGCACTGACAAGCTTTAAACAATACACGAACAGTACAGGAGAAGACTATGGGCGGAGACCTACGCGAAACGAAAGAGTTTTCGTCCGATTGGTGAACATTCTCTTCTTGGACACAGTCGCAGTATAGGCACTTCACAATTAACTCACAACACGGCACTCGTGACATTATACCATACGCGCAATGATTAATACGCGTTATCCACCGATACGGATGAATACGGATTATAAATTGATCTTATATGCATTAATTATAAATTATATCATAAATTATTAATAATTATTAATTAATAATTATGTATCCTAATATAAAATTAATTTTTGCCCGAACTGAAAAGCCTACATTAACTTTACAAACCTTTCGGACAAAGACTATTCAAAAATAATTATATGAATTTTTGACGAAAAGTAGACCATTAATTAGCCCTTACGAAATAGAACGACGCAAGGGTTTAAGGGCCTGGGCACATAAAAAAACGTAAATAGTAAACAAATTAACAGTCTTGTTACATTACTGTTATGTTATTTTGTTACACTCCATTAATATTATCAGAATATCACAAAGTTATATTAACATTGATACAAGCATATTATGTAACAATTACACAATTTTTGTTACATAACTGTAATGCCAAAACGATATATAACAGTTATATTACCTGCATGTAGCAAATTTTACATTACATGTAACTTTCATGTTATATTGCCGTTATAAAACGTGTTCACTGGGTAGTATATTATATACAGCAGTATATATATATATATATTTCAGTATTTTTTATATCAAATAGTAATATTTTAACAATATATAGTATTAATTAATAGTACACTATTGTCTTTTATTACCCGCATTATTACTATTCAAATTAAATTTGACATTTTCAAAGTCATTAGTCAATTTGACGTCATCTATATATTTATTACCAAATTTTATAGTGATGACATTTCTCAAAAACTTGATAGCACGATTTAATTCTGTTATACTTTAATTGTATAATATTGTTACATATGTAACAATATTATACAATTAAAAAATAATAGAATTAAATCCATTAAGTTTTTGAGAAATGTGATCACTATCAAATTTGGTAATAAATATAGATGAATATAGATTAAATTAACTAAAAGTTGACTTATAATGGCCATAGCATTGACTTAAAGTTGATTTAAAGTCATCATAATATTGGCTAAAAGTCGACTTAGTTACTAGAATGATAGACGATTAGTCGGCTTTTAGTCGACTAAGAAGTGACTACATTGACTGGCTGAGAGTCGACTATAGTCAGGACATTTGTCGCCTGTTAGTCGACTATAAGTTGACATTCAGTCTAACTTTAAAGTCGACTTTAGACTTCTTCTGCCGACTGACAGTCAACTAACAGTCGACTTCGTATTGTGTGGGAGTAGAAGGAAGTATAACCATTTTTCCAACACGTCCATTTAAATTATTCGCCATATTTTGCATATAATCTATTAAACCTTGATATGTTTCAGAGCGTAACTCTTTCTGATGAGCCTTGCAATAATCCATTCTGTCTTTTTCCATTTTTACATAATTATCTACAAGCCATTGTTGGAATAAGCGTCGTCCGAATAAGAAAACATTAAAGTCGTCACGAATAGCCATGCGATACTTAATATATTGTCCTCTAGTTATTCGTCTCTCACTATTTAATTTCTTTAAATCACGATGCCATCCTTGAGTACCATATGGATAAAACAATGGATATATCCATAGTTCAACATTTGGATCCATAATATTAACTTTTTGTAAAGTTTTGGTATTCTTATTGCGTATAATAACATATGATTCTGGAATTTCTCCATCAGCAGTTGTAGAAAAAACAGCAGCAACTTCATTCGTTCTTTGAACATTATATCGACGTCGATCCATTCCTGGCTTTAAAGTGAATAATAATTGTAATTCCGGTAATGGCTCATTAGATGTTAATTGTCGTTGTTCTTCTAATTCCTCACCCATCATTTGATTGAGCAAATACATTAAATTCTCGCATTATTTGTTCAAGATTTCGTATAATTTCTAAATCTAACTCTGAATTTTCAGTAAGACGATAATTTATTGCTTCATTAGAATCTATAATAAGAAGCTGACCAAAAGTCGGATTTTCATTTTGAGCAGAATATAATGCTGTATTTATTTGATAATAAATTTGACCTTGTATTTTGAAACAATACGGACCTGGTCGCCTATTTTGAAAATCAACTAAATTAGCATTAAATGACGCAAATGAAAATGAACTATTATAACTACGAATATGTTGGAAAAATTTATTGGATTTTACATGATTACCATTAAATAAACTAAGCAAAAAAGATGGAAGTTGAGGCAATGGTTCCAAATACACTGCACCGTGATTGCAGCAATCATGAAATGAATTTCCTTTATTAGATATTTTTTCTGCTGCGAAATGCTTTGCATTACAATGAATACAAGATACATCCATAGAACAATATAATATTCGTTTATTTCGTTAATTAATGTTGCATTATTAATATTTAAACGAGGTTGATTTTTTATCCTTGATAAATAACGATATTGACGTTCTACATGTTTTCGATTCAACAATAAAGTATTTTGTTCCTGATCTACTATTTCTGAATTGTTATCGGAATTATTGCTATTGCTATTACTACTAACTAATGCTTTTACAATTTGTCGTCGACGACTCTGATTTTCTGCCTGTCTTTCACGACATCGTTGTTGAAATTCTGCTTCTTCTTCTATACTACGTTCCACCTTACGTCTCGGCATTTTAATATAGTCAAAATCTCTTACTTAAATATACAGTAATATTATTTATTGTGAAATATAAAGATATATTTTTAAGTATTAAATAATAATATATAGAAATAAGTTCAAATAAAATTCAAGATAAGATGAATATAATCTTTCACAAACAAGATTACACTACTACTAACTCAAGCATCTTAATAATAACAATAATATTAATCATCATCATCATCATTATCATAGTCATTATCATCATCATCATCATCATCATCATTATCGTCATCGTCATTATCATCATCATCATCATCATTATCATTATACCATCATCATCATAATCATATTCATAATAATCACCATTATCGGGTTGGACGGTGGTCGTGCACGTTGCGTCGCTGAAACTCGCCTGAGGCGAAGAGTATGCGAAACGCAGGTTCGAGTCCACCCAGACCCAGAGAAGGTTTTTAGAAAATTTAGGCGCAGGGGGGTCGTGCACGCTGAGTCGCCGAAACTCTCCTGAGGAGGGAGGTTAGTAGGGGTAACACAGTTCGAACCCCCCCCCCCAGACAGTGCAACCGCAGGTACGAGTGGAGAGAATGGCCACAACAACAACCAGCAGGGAGCCGGCAAATCCAGCCAAGCAGCCGCCAAGTACATCCGTAGTGGAGGAGACGACTGAAGAGGTCCCGAAAGGCCAGATGCGGGACCAGCAGAAGAGGTCAGCCGCAGCTGATTTTTTCTGAGGAGGCGCTGGCGCAAGGAGCTCGCCATGATGCGGAGTGGGGGCTCGCGCCTATATAGGGAGAGCCGAGAGAGGAACCATGGCTCTTGCTCTCGCGACCACCGCCGTGTACGGATGCAATGAGTCGAGTCGTGCAACATTAACCAAAGAATAATTTTATTTTATTTGTACGCAGTTTTATTTTGTTATTGGAAGTGACGGGAGATATATATATTTTATATTTTATTCAATAAATATTTTATATTTATAATATAAAATCAAGTGCTCGTTCATTTATCCATTAACGAAATCTTGTGCGTGGAGACGTCTTCGGTGAATCCTGGACAGATCCTGATGCATAGACGGGAAGCTGCCACATCCTGGTGATTCCTGAAATAATAATTAATACGATTAATTATTAACAACGCGTGTGACGCGAGTGTTGCGTCATTGCGTGTGACGAACAAAGGTGACAGTTGGATGACGTCATCTTGTGCCTTTGTCTCTGACAAAGGAAACTACGCAGTACAGCGAGCAGTGAAGCAGTAAAGGTGCTCATCTGCAGAAGGGGTTCTCATCCTGGGGATCCATAAATCTTGTCGGGAGACAAGGTAAACCAAGTAGCAGTGGTGACCATCTGGAACAGGGGTTCTCATCCTGGGGATCCAGTGGTCCTGTCTGTGGACCAGATAGACTACGCAGCAGCGGTACTCATCTGGCGAAGGGGTTCTCATTCCGGGGATCCAGAGATCTTGTCCGTAGTCTAGAGAAACGGACTGGCGACCGTGTTAAAGGTAGGAAAACTACTTAAATCACATAACTCCCGAACTCTCAAGACCCATCGTCCGGTCACAGTATTATTGTGCTCGTCTACGGGGAATTTGATACCGTAACCGCAAATCCTGTTTTGGAAACGAAGTCCGGTGTCCCGTGTCTGTGGGAATATCGCGCGGTAAAGTAACATAACCCAGTAGAAAAAATATTATTGCGACAGCGTTGTAATTCTTACTAATCGAGCAGCGTGCAAGAAGTATTTGTATTTTTTCGAATTGGCGACCGTGACAGGACGTTGCTAACCAAGTGTCGTGAGTGCTTTACGAATACGTGTTCACGCGGTGAAGTCGAGTAGCGAGCGTGACGAAATAACCGTGTTCGATCGTGCGTAGCGATACGGCAATAGTTAACGGTAGAGCCTGATACGTGGATATAGCATAATGACCGACAAAGACGAGAGAGAGTGTGAGGAGCGGGCGAGCGAGATCGCTACGAAAATCCCGGGACCGGTGATGCATTCGCCGATTCGTGGGGAAAATATCGCGAAACTCGTAACCGGAAGTCAAAACGAGAGTGCGACGGACGCGAACGAGGACGCGAATGATGAGATTACGTCGCGATATACGGAAGTACGCGAAAAAGTAACGACGCGTTCGAAGTCAACGTTGAGCGCGGAAGAAATGTTGGGTGTCAAGTGCGCGGAAGTGGATATGCTGCGTGCACAGTTAGACAAAGTGACAAGTAGGTTAGGAAGGATGATGACAGAGTCGTCCAAGACAATTCCAAAGTCACGAGTCGATAAGGAAGGAAGGGACTTGACCGACGGGTACGTCGGTAAAGTCGATAACTACCAAACCGATCCAACAGTCGGTAAGGTAGGAACTGACCGTATCATGCGAGTCAGGCAAGGCATGGTCGGTAACCCATCAACGGATGATAAGTTATCGACACTGTTGAGGTCAATTAGTAACCGACTAGACGCGATTGAGGCTCGAGGTAAAGGAAACGCGACCGAAGCGAGACGCGCCGAGACTAACAGGGTCCGCGACACAACGTCGAGCGATGAAGAGGTTTCCAGGGATCCTTTCGTAACTATAGGTGAAAATACGATCGTACGAGCTAAGTTACCGAGGGGGGGGTTGGTTAAAGAACCCATTCGAGGAACTAAAGTTCACCGGGAGAAATGACGAGCAGAATCCTATTAAATTCCTACGGAAATTCGAGAATATCGTAAAGTACGAGGGGGTAGACGAGCGTGACCAGCTCTATTACTTTGGTAGGTGCATGCGTGGCGCGGCAGCCAGCTGGCATGATATCCGCGATCCCGACGATATAGTGGACGCGAAAGAAGCGTTCAGAGACTATTTTTGGGGCGAGGAACAACAGGCGCGATTCCGCGAAGAGGTATACGACGGAAAGTATAAATACGACTCCGCGATCTCGATGTCGGAATACGCGTTGAATGTATCCAAGCAAGCCAAATACTTGTCACCGCCAATGGCGGATCACGAAGTCATAAGATGCGTAAAAAGGCATTTTGGCGAAACCGTAGCTAGGGAAATTAGACCGACTACGGTAAAAACAGTCGAAGAGTTTATAAAACTACTAGACGAACTAGATTACGAGCGTAAAAGGATACAAGCGCAGAAACCGCGTACCGAAACGCCGAAAACTAAATCCGAATATCCAAATAGGGATCGGGTAAACAACAAACGGTTCGCAAACACGAGTGAGCGAAACCAAACAAGCGCGAAACCTAATACGGGTTATCAAGCTAATAACGCGAAACGCGAAAATTCGGAATATACGCCAGAAACCGCGAAAACCTCAGAACCAAGAGAAAGTGTCGGTAAAATGGGCAATAAAGGGGTCAATAAATACGACAAGAGCGCCGGTAATAAAACGTTCAAACAAGTGTCGGTAAAAAATGATCTTGCTCAGCGAAAACAAGTAGCGACTATCGATACGAGGGAAGAGACGAGCGAAGCGGAGGACGACGTAGAACCCGATAAGAAGATCGCGATTATGAGAACGAAGGAAATAATTCGCGAAGTAGACGATCTATCTAAGGAGGATCAGAAAAAAACCAACGCGAGGGCGATGCCGTACGCGGAGGTAAAGATAGGGGACGTGTCGGTAAAAACGTTAATCGATACCGGGGCACAGATATCCGCGATAACTAAAGCTTTATACGACACGTTAAACCAAAGAAAGATCCCAATGAGGATCATACCGATAACGAAATTTTCCTTGGTAGGAGCGTTTTCCGACCGAGGACAGCCAATCGCGAACCGAGTACAGTTGACTTTCCTTTTAACGGGTAGAGAATTCACTTACGAGGTATACGTGGTTAGGAACTTGTCTTACGACATGATTTTAGGGCATGATTTCTTGTCCGAACAAACCGCGACTTTACGATGCGATGTAAGCCGGTTTACAATAGATTTTCCGGAAGGAGAGGAACCGATTGTCGAATTAAACGCGATAGACATAGACACCGCGGAAAGACAATTAAATATTATAATCAACAACAACGGCGAGCTGTTCGAAGACGTGATAGGGTGCGTGACGCATTACCGACACGAGATAAAAATGAATTCGGAAAAGCCGTTTAAAACGAAAATATATCCTGTGCCGGAGGTACACAGAGAACGGGTGCGCGAACACTTAGCGGAACTCGAAGACCAGGATATAATCGAGAAAGCCACGACTCAGTATATAAACCCAGTCGTGATAGTAGTGAAAAAGTCTGGTGACATTCGACTTTGCGTAGATGCGCGCGAGTTGAACAAACGAATGACCAACGACCACGAACAACCTCCGACGATCGACGAAGTATTTCGCCGAATAGGCAATAAAAGTTACTTCACGACGTTGGACGTGGCCAAAGCGTTCTGGCAGATACCGCTAACCGCGGAAAGCAAGCGATACACCGGATTTATGTTCGACAATAGATCGTACGTCTTTAAACGTTTACCTTTCGGGCTGAAAACAGCGGGTGCTTCGTTTACGCAAGCTATGCGAGCGGCGATAGGGGACGAATGCGATGCGTTTACCATCGTATATTTGGACGACATACTGATCGCGTCGAATACTATAGAAGAACACTTGTTCCATGTGAACTATGTGCTCGAGAAATTGCGCAGAGGGTTTAGATTGAACCGCGACAAATGCGAATTTCTCCGAACTGAAATAACTTTTCTGGGACACACGTTCGATAACGTGAAGGCCGAGATGAACGAAAGTACGAAAAACGCGATTAGAAACTTCGAGAAACCCAAAAATAAGAAAGCCATTCAAGCTTTCCTGGGACTCGTAAACTGGGATCGTCGTTTTGTGCGAAATTTGTCCAAATTGACAAAACCCCTCGAGAACTTACTAAAGAAATCGATAAAATTCCTGTGGACCGAAGAAACGCAACAAGCGTTTGAGGCGATTAAACGAGCGTTCGAGGAAGCGGATAGTTTATTCGTAATTCGTCCGGGGATGAAATTTGGTATTTACGTCGACGCGTCGAAGTACGGACTAGGCGCGATGCTTTACCAATACAACGACGATAAATCGGAGGAAAAATTCACGGTAGCCTATGCGAGCCGTAGCCTGAAGGGGGCTGAACTAAACTATACGGTAACAGAGATAGAATGTCTCGCATTGGTGTGGGCGCTTAGAAAATGGCACACTACGTTGCTAGGCCGACACGTTAGAGTTCACTCCGATCATCGGGCGTTAAAGTTTGTAGGAGCATGCGCGGACGACAGTTCGCGAATCGCGAGATGGATGTCGTTTCTCAACGAATTCCAGCTCGAAATAATACACGTACCGGGAAAAGAAAACAAAATCGCGGACACACTGTCGCGAAATAATGTCAAAAACGGTTACGTAAAGAAGGAGGAGAAAACTAAGCATATCGCAGCGATAAGCAAACCGAACGACGATACCGAAACGTCAAATTGGTGCGAGATCATTGCGGAAGCGCAACGAGCGGACGAGGAACTGTTAGAGCAAACTCGCGAACGTCCATACAATTTTATAGAACGCGAAGGTTTAATTCGATTAAATAAAACAGGCGGAGATCGAGTAATTGTACCAGAGTCCATTAAATGGAAGATTGTAGATAGGGTACACAATTACCTACTGCATTTTGGTACCGACAAAGTTACCGACTTCGTGGAACGATATATGTCGATATTGAATTTAGAGCGCGTGGTACGAGACGTAGTAGCGTCCTGTGAAGCGTGTCAAGCCACGAAGTACTATACCCGACCGACGAGGGGTACCGAGTACTACACATTACCTGAAAAACCTGGCCAAGTAATATCTTTGGATTTATTTGGATCATTGCCGCAAACGCCACGCGGAAACAAATACATACTGGTCCTAATGGATCAGTTTTCAAAATTAACGCGACTCTTTCCGTTAAAAAATCAGAAATTAGACTCCATAATGGATTGCTTGCAATTAGAGTACTTTCCAACAGTCGGTATACCGGACGAAATACTTACCGACAACGCGGGTCAATTTATAACGAATAGATGGCGAGAGTTCGGGACGGAAATAGGGTTTTCCATCCGAAAAACGTCGCCATATAACCCTCAATCGAACCCGGTTGAGAGGGTTATGCGAGAATTAGGCCGAATTATTAGGCTATATTCGCACGAGAGACAAACAGGATGGGACAAGATCGTCAAACGCGCGGAGATCACAATCAACGCAACGACACACCGAAGTACGGGTTACCGACCGGTGGATCTACATCCTAACTACGAAGACGCACTGCATATCGATCCTAGATTCGAATCACAGCGTAACATCGATGACGAGGAGGAAGACATCGATCAAGCCGAGGAGGAAGAAGATCTAGAAGGAAAGATCAACAAGGCGGCCGATACACTCAAAAAGAGGGCCGACCAAAGGAAAACGCAAACCGACAAGCACGGAGAGGCTAAGCCATTCAATCCGGGCGACAAGGTTTGGCTGAAACTACATAGAAGGAGCGATGCCAGTCGACGGTTGACAAAAAAGATTCATTTAGTCTTCGAAGGTCCATACACCGTACGACAGGAAGTACGTCCAAACGCTTACGTGTTGGAGGACGAGGAGGGGAACAGTCTAGGAACGTTCAACTCCAGACAACTGAAACCGCACCGCGAGGCAAAACTAAAGCCCGAGATGCAAATAAACATGTTGACAACCGATAAACCAGTCGGTAAAATTCAGCATAAAGAAATCGACAGATTTATCAACGATCTAAGAGGTCAAGATGAAACAACAAGGGAGGAGGAACTTACCTGGAGCGAGCCGGATGGAAACTCAACGCCGATTGATGTGGAAATCACTGACGACGAAGCAGGAACGTCAACGGTCAGCCAGGAAGTCAGCCAGAAATCCCTGAAAAGAAAAAGAAGAGAAAAGATTAGCGAGAAGGGGATGCGCCATATATCAAGAATAACCAAGTTGATATACGGAAACAAACAAATTCCGTTCACGATGGGTCTAGTAGAAGGTCAAATAATGAAGATCTTGATGGACACACGTGGGGAATTCAATGTTATCACTAAGAAAGCAGTCCAACGGATTGAAAGTGATGGACACATCTTGGAGAGGATAAAAACTCCAAAAAACATCCCAGCTTATCTGAAAAGGGAGAAGAACATTAAAATCCGAACAGTTCCAATAAAAATGGAAGCATACGGAAAACAGTTAAGAATTGAAGCGATGATCCTCGAAGGAGACGAACCATGTCTTATGATCGGGAGGATTACGCGAAGAGAACTTGCCAAAAATCTTAACAAGAGCAAAGGTGCATCAATCGAATCACAATATGCTCTAACGAGATGGAACGAACACTTATCTTTGGAGTCCAGGGTAGCAGACAGCCACGGTGACCAGAAGGATGATCAGGAACCCGGAAGCAGCCGAGCTGACCAGAAGGATGATCGTAAACCCGAGGGAAGCCAATGTCAACCCCAAAACGAAGGACGACCCAAAATAAGGCAAAGTGTGCGCGAAAATAGTTTTCGGGTGCGCGAAAGCAGAGAAATTCCGATGCAATCGGAAATCCGTATTCCCGACAGTGCAAAAAGTGCATGCGTTGCGGGAAATCCCCAATTTAGGGATAAACCGAATCAGAAAAAAGATTTCGGCAAAGACTTAACAGACATTCATAGAGACTCTAAACTTAGTCTTAAGAAACCGAAACTGTCCGAAATTAATCGGAATTTAACTTTAAGTCACTTAGATTTAAGGTACGATGTCGAAAAGTCACTAGATTCTAGTGATAAGATATTTATAAAACAAGAATCGACCAATGAAGTCGAAATAGTCGATGAATTAACGAATTCATCGTCAGAATCAACATTTTTAATACCTATCGATAGCGAGATAGAAAGCGGTGCAATGGCGATGCTAAGTACCCAAAAGCTGAACAAGTTACTTCAGAATACAGAAAAAGGCAAAATTTTCAATAATTTAACTAAATTTAAAGAAGTTACTAGGGAAAAATCACTAGAATCTAGTGAAAATTCACAAATTAATAATAATAAAACAGGAATATGCGTTTCCGAAAGGAAATATTCCAACAATCCGCTATCAATTGAGAAAATAGCGGATAACAACGTTAATAATACTAATTTAGCGTTTAAGAATATAGAAATTAGTTCAAACTTTAGTAATAAGGTAGAATTAAGCGAGAAATCGCGAGAAACAGCGAAAAATACGATTTCCTCAAAAGTTACTAGCCTAGGGGAAAATATTAATCGTATTAGCAATGAAAGGAAGACTTTAGAACACACCAAGGATAGATGGCAGGACAGCGACCGCAGCCACATGAAAGCAAGCCCTAAGGTCGAGATCCAATATGGCCGTTTACGTGTGACAGCCGACAGCACGTGCGACAAGTTAAGAGTGAAATCCAGTGAGATCATGGAAAGTGAGCAGCAATCGAGCGCCGTGCGAACATTTTTCGAGGAAGAGGACGACGCATATAAGCGTGCGTTACAGATCATCCGTCTGAAGGGTGTAAAAAGGCGAAAGGAGACCCGCACACAAATGTTACGGAAATTCGCCGAGACAGAGGAGGAGCTAAACGTTTTCTCGGTCGAAGAAATCGATGAACTCATCAAGACTGAAGACGAGAAAACAAAGAGAATAAACGCGATGATCATCTCGGCAATCAAGGCTCAGGGGTTATCGCAGACTTATTTTGACAAGTCAATTGTAAAAGACGTTGACGGATCCGACCTGTTCGAGGTACAGACAATCATGGAGGTCAAATTTTTAAAAGAACAGGCTGAAAAAGCTAAACCGTTCACCGCAGATTTTCTCATCGAAAATGGCCTGATGCGGAAAAACGTAAGGATCATAACGGAAGAAGAAAGTGACGTCATCGAGATAAAGCAACCGGAACGGAAGGCGATCGAGGACGACGTCAAAAGACAAGAGCCGAAGACGAAACTAAAAATAATTAGTGACGTCATTCTAAAAGAGGCAAAGAAGAAAAGAATTATACCGGAAGATGACAAGGAAAACATCGCCGGGAAAAGATTCAAAGCATCAACACCTGACAAGCCCTTAATAAATAAAGAGCCTAGTCGTGATTCGCAGGATGCGAAGTCACGACGAAGCCCTTTAAGGGGGGCAATGCAACCGCAGGTATGAGTGGAGAGAATGGCCACAACAACAACCAGCAGGGAGCCGGCAAATCCAGCCAAGCAGCCGCCAAGTACATCCGTAGTGGAGGAGACGGCTGAAGAGGTCCCGAAAGGCCAGATGCGGGACCAGCAGAAGAGGTCAGCCGCAGCTGATTTTTTCTGAGGAGGCGCTGGCGCAAGGAGCTCGCCATGATGCGGAGTGGGGGCTCGCGCCTATATAGGGAGAGCCGAGAGAGGAACCATGGCTCTTGCTCTCGCGACCACCGCCGTGTACGGATGCAATGAGTCGAGTCGTGCAACATTAACCAAAGAATAATTTTATTTTATTTGTACGCAGTTTTATTTTGTTATTGGAAGTGACGGGAGATATATATATTTTATATTTTATTCAATAAATATTTTATATTTATAATATAAAATCAAGTGCTCGTTCATTTATCCATTAACGAAATCCTGTGCGTGGAGACGTCTTCGGTGAATCCTGGACAGATCCTGATGCATAGACGGGAAGCTGCCACATCCTGGTGATTCCTGAAATAATAATTAATACGATTAATTATTAACAACGCGTGTGACGCGAGTGTTGCGTCATTGCGTGTGACGAACAAAGGTGACAG
The DNA here is from genome assembly GCF_030444845.1 of Prenolepis imparis. Lineage (NCBI taxonomy): Eukaryota > Metazoa > Arthropoda > Insecta > Hymenoptera > Formicidae > Prenolepis > Prenolepis imparis. The sequence goes on along the minus strand of NW_028141165.1, from coordinate 19,575,232 downwards.
TTGGATGACGTCATCTTGTGCCTTTGTCTCTGACAAAGGAAACTACGCAGTACAGCGAGCAGTGAAGCAGTAAAGGTGCTCATCTGCAGAAGGGGTTCTCATCCTGGGGATCCATAAATCTTGTCGGGAGACAAGGTAAACCAAGTAGCAGTAGTGACCATCTGGAACAGGGGTTCTCATCCTGGGGATCCAGTGGTCCTGTCTGTGGACCAGATAGACTACGCAGCAGCGGTACTCATCTGGCGAAGGGGTTCTCATTCCGGGGATCCAGAGATCTTGTCCGTAGTCTAGAGAAACGGACTGGCGACCGTGTTAAAGGTAGGAAAACTACCTAAATCACATAACTCCCGAACTCTCAAGACCCATCGTCCGGTCACAACAGTACTAGGGATATGTTAAAAAGGTATAATTAAGAATATAGGTTAAGTTAAAAACTAAGAAATGTATTGTAAGAAATAAATAAAGGATGGAAGAGTCTCTTTGGCAAAAACAGCTGGAGACTATAATCCTAGCTTTTTAAATAATCACCATTATCGTCATTATCATCATCATCAAATTTTACCATTTATTAAATAATATCAATATACATGTATAAATCACACATATATATATATATAAGAATAATGCATAATATACAAAAGAATAATGTAGATAATGTAACTATAACATCAATCATTAATCAATTAACCAATATAAAACGTAAAATCTGCTTATAATTATATTAATATTAATCTTTATACACACAATTAATATTAATATTTATACACACTATTTGTATTATTTATTCTTATTCTTCTTATAACTTCTTATGATTAATTCTTCTAATTGCTCTTCTTCTATTATACATTGTCGCTCTCGATCCTGAAACAAAAAATTATAAATTAATATATTTTATTTAATATTTTAATATTTAATACACAGTGTCTCCCAAACTTTAAATTTTAACAATAAGAATTACTATTAAGGCTCTTCCGTAATAAATACAAATATAAGTGATAGGGCCTTAAGAGCCGAACGCGGATGTTGATGCGTATTCCAACGAAAATTTAATTTTTTCGCTGGAATTAAATTAATTGTGCATAGGGCACGAATTTTACTGCTTGGTATACTGCCAAGTCTTGTATGGAATAATCTCATACTTGAGATTTTTATTCTATACATCCCCCTCTAACCCCCCTAAACCTCCCTAAAGAATTAAATGCGAGAGAAAAATATAAATCCGAAAGTCGCTGAATCGGGAATTGAACCCGAGAAGGCGTTAGTTAAAGTATTTATTTAAAAAGCAGAGAAAAATGTAGAATCGAAAGGATCTGAATAGCTCAGATGGAAGAGCAGTCGCCCGGCAAGCGAAAGGTCTCGGGTTCGATTCCCGATTCAGCGACTTTCGGATTTATATTTTTCTCTCGCATTTAATTCTTTAGGGGGGTTTAGGGGGGTTAGAGGGGGATGTATAGAATAAAAATCTCAAGTATGAGATTATTCCATACAAGACTTGGCAGTATACCAAGCAGTAAAATTCGTGCCCTATGCACAATTAATTTAATTCCAGCGAAAAAATTAAATTTTCGTTGGAATACGCATCAACATCCGCGTTCGGCTCTTAAGGCCCTATCACTTATATTTAAATTTTAATATTTAGATATCTTTTCTGCAAAATTTTTCAAACAAAAGTAGGATTTCAAAGCAGACGTATAGTAGTAGTACTATTGCATTAAATTTTAGTTAGAGGATCAAGATAAAATATAATCAACTTAATTTTTTTTAATGGAACTAATCTAATTATTTTATATAAATGGATTCCTTGTAATAGTACCAATATAGTACCATTATGTACCGATGGTACCATTATGCAACCTTTTTAAAATCCTACAACTTTTGTCTAAAACATTTTTATTTAAAATGAGTTACAAAAAAAATATTAAAATGCATTATTTAAAATAGGATATTTTGTATATTTATTTATGAGACACTAAATATTTAGAAAATATTTATCATACAGAATGTTTTGTAATCTTGACCATTTGAAATACGTATTTCTGTTGTTTTTAATGATAGGAAAAATGTAAAGAAAAAGAGATACATTGTGTAAAAAGGTAATTATGATGTAAAAAAGATTTACCCTAAAATTATTTGTTCAAAAAATTTCATGATCAAAATCATGAAAACGAATTTAGAAACCTATAATAACATGACCTTTAAATGATCTTGAATATGAAAAATTACATATCAAAGATAACTAAAAACTAAAAAAAAATTTCTTTTCAAAACCAAAAATTATTTTATACGGTGTTCAATATATAACAAACAATGAAACTCTCTTGTAAATATTTTAAGTGGTCAAAATATACAAAACGTTTTGTACAATAAAAGAATATATTTAAACATTATTTTAATATATATACTGCCATCCCAAGAAGTATTTGTCTATCCACAATTTTGTTATTTTTACTAAAGATATTATAGTTACTTAATTAAAAAATCTTGTTTCTTATAAAAATCGTTTAAATAAGTAGTATATTAATAGATAAGATAAAATAATGACATAAAACTTAAGAAAAACATTACAAAGTGTAAACAATATTAGATTCAAACAATTATCTTTATGTTGACATTAATTTTACGATGTATTGATTTATTTATTTGAAAAAAAGGATCAATAGTTAGTTGCCAAGTCATTAAATTGTAAAAATAAATTTTTTATTACTTTGAAAATATTAAAAAATTGCTTAGAAAAATGCTTTGACTTTACACTACCGTAGTAATTGTTACAAAACTATTCTACTTTTTATTGTCTTTAAAAAATTTTAAAAAATAAAAAATTATGATAGTGATTTTTATCTTTTTATGAATACAATCAAAAAATAAAGTTTTAACGAAAGGCATTTGATCAAAAGTGAGTCAGATTTTTTCGTAAAAATGTTATAAAAATCAAATTTGAATACTCTTTGCAACTTAAGTTTATATTCATATATTAATATATTTATTTTCCTAGAAAATCCTTAAATATTTTAGGATGACAAATACTTTTGGCGGTAATGTGTGTATATATACCAGGTGTCCCATTTTAAAGGACCCACTCAAATATCTCATTGTCAGAAACACTGCGTTAAATCGAAAAATGTTTCCTACAAAAGTTGTAGGGTTTCGAGGGGGACATAACATAGTAATATTCATTTGACCTTGGGCGGCGTCTCCAAGGTTAGTGAAGGTTAACCTTAAGTGAAGGTGAGAATGAATTTTGAAGAAAATAAAAAAATGCTTCAGATAAAAGTTGTTCAAATTAATTAGTAGAAAAAGATGTTATAATAAAAAATATGGGTTTCCATTTAAAAAATTTATTCTCACCTTCACTTGACCTTGGAGACGCCGCCCAAGGTCATACGAATATTAGTATGTTATGTCCCCCTCGAAACCCTACAACTTTTGTAGGAAACATTTTTTGATTTAACGCAGTGTTTCTGAGATATTTGAATGGGTCCTTTAAAATGGGACACATATATTTAATTATATCGTAATTAAAATTGTGTTTTAAAAATTTAATTTCTAACTTCATATGTAAAAAATTAGAAATTAAAAAACACACGCACGCACGCACATGCACGCACATACAAATTGTGTTCTGTAAAGGACGTTACACAAACCTTATGTTGAGAGATTGCCGAAGTCTAACGCGCTGCCCCGATTATTATTCCTCGCGCCTGTTTGGTTCTCGCGCTCTCGGGCCCTTCCCCCGCGTCTAGGTGGACCGAGTAGCTTGGAGAGCAGGGGGATGGGGAGCCGGGGAAGCGACGACCGAGAACCCCGACTTTTGCGACTTTAGTCTGTTTTTCACCTCGGAACGATAACACTTGCGACAGCCAACTGATACTCAGTTTCGAGTGCGAAATATATCGAATCGCCGAGAACGTGCCGAATAACCCCGCGCTAGCTCGGTTATATCCATCGTTTACGCGCTTGCGTGCGAACATTAGTTATTCTATTAACCATAGTCGAACATTAATCATTGTTATCCCGAAGTGATTATCACGTAATAAATGTGGAAAGTTTAGTGACCTCTGACTCTATTTTCAATGCATCTCCGATTTCCTTCTCTTTCTCTCTCTCACTCTTTCGCTATACTCCGATCTCAGTAATCGAGCAACCGGTCTTGTTAAGTGAATCCCGTTGACCGTTCTACACGAGAACGTCGCGGGTGAAATGAACATTGGTCCTTCGAGCCGGATCGTTCGAGTGGAGAGAAAAGAGAAGAGGCTACGTGGATATCGGGGTTCGTGCCGCGTGATCATACAGACGACCTTGCATCCGCAGGGAATGAGACAGAGTTTCGATATTGTGCAACCGTCAGTGTCGCATCAAGAGTGAATTGTAAAGTAACTTTGCAAACCACGTTGCATAATTAAAAGCGATTCCGGACTCTCGCTGCACGATCACGTGCAACCCGCGCCGTCGATCGCGTGATCTGCGCGTGCGGCCGCGCGCTCCCCGCGTCCACGAACGCTCGCGCGCATCGCGCTACCCGCGCCGTCGATCACGTGATTCGCGCGTGCGGCCGCGCTACCCGCGTCAACAAGGACTTTCCCCGCGCCGCGCGCTACCTGCGTCCACAATCTCTAGCCCCGCGTCGCGCTACCCGCGCTCACGGATTTTCGCTTAACGTTCCGCTTTTCCGCGGCTACATATCAAGTGCTTAGAAACTATGGCCAACATGGAGGTCCTGTTAAAGAAACACAACACGACCAAGGGCTTTATCGAGCGATTTTGGGAAAACCTAGCCAAAGCAGGCAAGGAAAAGATGACGTATGAGTATATGAGGACCCGCCTTGCTTTGCTTGAAACCTATTGGCAGAGGTTCGAAGATGGCCACTATAAACTGCACGAGTACGACACGACAAATGTAAGGGAGATTCAAGAATATCTAAACGAGGACGTTTACGCGAAAACCGAGGATAACTATGTGGCAACCAAGACTCGGATACAAGAAAAGCTCGAAGCAATATCATCTAGTAAAAACCAAGATCCAGCCCGCGCGACGACGTCTCTTTTGAAACACATTCAGCTGCCTAAGATAGGCCTGCCAAACTTTTCGGGAGACCAGCTAGCATGGGAAAGTTTTCGAGACTTATTCCGATCACTCGTGGGTGATGTGCCAGAACTAGCTCCAGTTCAGAAGTTGCAGTATCTTAAAACCAGTCTCACAGGGGAAGCTGCAGCTGTCGTCGCCAACATCGGATTGACAAATAAGGGCTATGAGACAGCATGGTCGGAGCTGGTGGCACGCTACGATAATAAGAGAGTCTTACTTGCGGCTCATATGCGTACCTTCTTGAACAGCACGCCTATCACTAAACCGTCAGCAACAGAGCTCAAGCGGTTGAGCAGCGTGGCGTTACAAACGCGTCGATCTTTTGAGTCTCTCGGACGTCCCGTCGAGCACTGGGACGATTGGTTTGTCCACGTGGTTGTGGAAAAGTTGGACTCATCGTCGCGACTCCTGTGGGAGGCCTCTCTTCAGACCAGCACCGAGTTTCCACAGCTCAGCAAGCTGGAGGACTTTCTACAGACACGTATTCGTGCACTAGAAGCTGCCAATTCAAGGCCAGCTCCCACAGCAGCGACCTCTTCGGCTAAATCGCAGGATCGAAAGGCGAAAGTAAACACACTAACAACGTCGACTTCTGGACCATCGAAGCGTGGCAAACGCTGTTCGGTATGCCAAGGTAACCATTTGTTTAACTATTGTTCCCGCTTCAAGGAACTTACGGTGACGCAACGTCGAGAACACGTAAAGAAGCAGGGAGTGTGCTTTAATTGCCTCAAGGATAATCATTCGGTGTCGAGCTGTCCTTCCGGTTTTCGATGTATCAATTGTCAGGGTAAACATCACACTCTCTTACATCTTAAAGAAAACTCTTCGACAGCGGACTCCGATCATACCGATAAGGCTCCGGTCACGGACCACTCGAGTGCCAGTGGGAAAGCTACAACGGACTCTTCGGTGAACGCCAACTTGGCCGCTCTCGTACTTACGACCAGGGGTCCGATTCTTCTGGCTACTGCTCAAGTATCCTGTTCAAACAGCAAGGGGGACTCTCTAGTGGTACGAGCCTTGCTGGATTCAGGATCTGAGGCCACCTTCGTCACTGAACGAGTGGCACGAGCTCTGAGACTGCCTCGTAAACGCGTACATGTTCCTGTGTCGGGCATACAGGGAGCTTCCTCCGGCGTCGCCTCGTACTCCGTGGATTTAGGGATCAGCCCACCCCGAGATCCTGCCGTGCGTCATCATCTAACGTCAGTGTTAGTACTTCCGAAATTGACTTCGGCGCTGCCTTCACACGCTGTCCGACGTGGCGATTGGCCTCACCTAACTGGACTGGAGTTGGCTGATCCGCACTACGAACGACCCGCGCCGGTTGACGCCGTATTAGGAGCTGATGCATACGGTCTTCTACTTAGAGAAGGCCTAAGAAGGGGACTTGCTGGATCTCCATCGGCTCAGGCGACCTCCTTAGGTTGGGTGTTGATGGGTCACACTACGACGACGCCCTCGTCGCCTAGCGTGTCAGCTTGTCACGCTACAGTGTCTTGTACTGAAGTGGACCGGACGCTTCAACGATTTTGGGAACTAGAGGAGGTACCATCGGAGCCGATTTTGGAACCGGAGGAGCAGCACTGCGAACGTTTATTTGCGGCGTCGCACGCTCGCGACCCGCATGGACGCTACATCGTTCGCCTACCAAAACGCACGGATTCTCTTGTGCCTCTAACGAATAACCGCAAGGAGGCTCTTCAACTGCTGGTTAGCTTAGAACGTCGCCTGATGCGCAATGCGTTACTACGAGAACATTACACCATGTTCTTGGAAGAGTATCAGCGTCTTGGCCACATGGTTCCTATTCCAACGAAGGAGGTTCATAGCGAGGATGCCTACTACCTACCGCACCATGCCGTCTACAAGAAATCGGGTCCAATGGATAAAATACGCGTCGTGTTCAACGCGTCTCACCGCACGTCTTCCGGCTACGCGATCAATGACCTGCTGCTGCCAGGTCCTAAACTGCAGTCGGAGCTTTGGGTAACCTTGACCCGCTGGCGTCTCTATCCTTACGCATTTACATCCGACATCGTCAAGATGTTCAGACAAATTCTGGTTAGCTCGGAAGACACAAAGCTACAGCGTATTTTATGGCGTTCGGATCCGGCGCAAGAAGTTCAGGACTTCCGACTGATAACAGTGGTCTACGGGACTACCTCAGCTCCGTACTTGGCTCTGCGGACTCTACTCCAGCTAGCAGACGACGAGGGACTTAGGTACCCTTTAGGGGCAGACGCCATCCGCAACCACTCTTACGTGGACGATATCCTTGCCGGAGGCAATTCTCTCGAACAGGCAACGGAAGTTCGGCGTCAGCTGGTCGCGATTCTTGCTGCAGGGGGATTCAACCTAAGCAAATGGGCAGCCAACGTCCCACAACTATGTCCAGATGATGGGCCGTCCGATAAGCTATTCCACGATCGGGAGGGTGTGAGCACGCTTGGCATCTTATGGCAACCGTCCGACGACACCTTTACTTTAAGAGTGGCTTCGGTGACCAATAAAGCAAATTGCACGAAACGGACCGTCTTGTCGGACGTGGCTCGCTTTTTCGACCCCTTAGGATGGGCGTCGCCTGTACTTATTTTCGGCAAGATCTTCATACAAGATTTATGGATGGCTGGACTCAAATGGGATGAACCTCTGCCAGATCAACTACAATCGCGCTGGACGAAGTTTGCAGACACCATGCCGGAACTGGACACGCTTTCGATACCCCGATTCGTTCATTTCCACGGAACAGAGAACGTCGAACTGCACGGATTCTCCGATGCCTCGAGCCGTGCATATGCGGCCACTATATACTTGCGGTCTACAAGCCCTTCGGGGGTCATCTTCACCCATCTTTTGGTCGCTAAAACCAAGGTAGCGCCCGTCAAACAGATCTCCATACCGAGGTTGGAATTATGCGGCGCCTTATTACTAGCGAGGTTAATCCGCTGCACACTCAAGGGCCTCGACATGGAGAACATGCCGGTCTATGCTTGGACTGACGCTGCCGTAGCGCTTGCCTGGATTCGGGGCCACCCGGCGCGTTGGAAAACATTTGTCGCAAACCGGGTGGCGGAGATACAATCTCTCGTGCCGCCTCAAAACTGGAGATACGTGCCGACCACGGACAACCCTGCTGACGCTGCTACGCGAGGAATAAAGCCGCTAGAGTTAGCCGCTTTGGAACTTTGGTGGGCTGGTCCGCCTTGGCTCGCTTGGCCAGGAATCCACTCAACGGAGCCGAGCCCTCCCACGGACGGACTAGAGGAGCAGGAATCACGCGCGGTGGTGGTTGACCTTGCGCGTCCAGCCGAAGAGGACAACGACTTTCTAACCAGGTACTCAAGTACGCTGAAATTGCTGAGAGTAACAGCATTCTGTTTTAGATTCTTTGATCACGTACGTCGTCGTAACCCGAGGAGGACAGGATTCCTGTCTCGAGATGAGCTGGAGACAGCTCGCATCCGCTGGGTGTGGATAGCTCAACGACAGGACTTCGCGGAGGAGATATCTCGTCTAGAGAGAGCGAGGCCGCTGCCTACCCGGTCTCCGCTCCTAGCGTTGAGGCCTCTATTGGACGAACATGGACTACTGCGAGTGGGAGGCCGTCTCCAAAACGCTTTGCTCCCGTTCGCGGAGAAGCACCCGTTAATCCTACACAAGGGCAGCCGCCTATCGCTGCTCCTTGTAAGGGAAGCACATGCGGCCTCACTTCATGGGGGCCCCCAGCTCACCCGGAGTCTGCTTCTACGGCGGTATTGGATCCTACAAGCCAACTCTTTAGTGAGATCGGTGATTCACGCCTGCGTGCGATGCGCGCGCTTCCGAGCAGCCACCGCCGAACAGCAAATGGGTCAGCTGCCGGCGGAGCGTACGCGACCTTCACGCCCTTTCCAGTCTTCTGGGGTGGACTACGCTGGGCCGGTGCCTCTCCGTTCCTGGAAGGGTCGAGGTCACCAGGCCACCAAGGGCTATATTAGTCTTTTTATATGCCTTTCCTCCAAGGCCGTTCACTTAGAACCGGTCTCTGATCTTTCGAGCACCTCTTTTATAGCCGCCTTCCGACGTTTTACGGCAAGGAGAGGCCATTGTGAGCTGCTAATGAGTGACAACGGAACTAATTTCCGGGGCGCTGCCCAGGAATTGAGGTCTATGTTCCGATCCGCCTCTGAATTCTATAGGGAGTGTGCAGCTTCTCTCGCCAACAGCGGCACCCAATGGTCTTTCATCCCGCCCGGGGCTCCTCACTTCGGAGGCCTTTGGGAAGCCGGAGTCAAAGCAGTCAAATTCCATTTGAGGCGTATCATCGGAGACACCCGCCTCACCTTCGAGGAGATGGCGACGCTCCTGGCGCAAATAGAGGCCTGCCTCAACTCAAGGCCCTTATATCCGCTCAGCAGTAACCCGACAGACCTGAGCGCTCTCACCCCCGGTCATTTAATAATGGGGGAAGCGACCGTAAACTTACCGGAGCCGTCAAGAGCGGACGTCGACGTCAATCGCTTGACGTCGCGCTGGGCCTTAACCTCGGCTTTGAGAGACCATTTCTGGCGGAGGTGGTCATCAGAATACGTTCACCACTTGCAGCAGCTCCGGAAATGGACGAAACGAGCACCTAACGTGACGGTGGGCGGTCTCGTGCTATTGAAAAATGAACTGCAGCCCCCGACAAAATGGGCATTGGCTCGCATCATCGAGCTCCACCCTGGCGCCGATGGTCTTGTCCGTGTAGTCAGTGTACGAACCGCCACCGCTACCTTCAAACGACCGATCGCTAAGATCGTACCGCTGCCGGTTGAACCGCAAGCCGACCCGGAACTCGAACACGACAACTGATATCGATTCCATTGCGATCAAACCGCGCCTTTGCATTGTTGTCCCACAAGTCGTTGCATCCCTCTAATTGCTATACTATAGTTGTTACAGCCGTCACCTCATGGCGGGCGGCATCTCATTTTGTAAACGAATCTTCGTCCCAACGGACGAGGCGGGCGGTATATGTTGAGAGATTGCCGAAATCTAACGCGCTGCCCCGATTATTATTCCTCGCGCCTGTTTGGTTCTCGCGCTCTCGGGCCCTTCCCCCGCGTCTAGGTGGACCGAGTAGCTTGGAGAGCAGGGGGATGGGGAGCCGGGGAAGCGACGACCGAGAACCCCGACTTTTGCGACTTTAGTCTGTTTTTCACCTCGGAACGATAACACTTGCGACAGCCGACTGATACTCAGTTTCGAGTGCGAAATATATCGAATCGCCGAGAACGTGCCGAATAACCCCGCGCTAGCTCGGTTATATCCATCGTTTACGCGCTTGCGTGCGAACATTGGTTATTCTATTAACCATAGTCGAACATTAATCATTGTTATCCCGAAGTGATTATCACGTAATAAATGTGGAAAGTTTAGTGACCTCTGACTCTATTTTCAATGCATCTCCGATTTCCTTCTCTTTCTCTCTCTCTCTCACTCTTTCGCTATACTCCGATCTCAGTAATCGAGCAACCGGTCTTGTTAAGTGAATCCCGTTGACCGTTCTACACGAGAACGTCGCGGGTGAAATGAACACCTTATGAAAAATGGTAGATTTCGTTCTAACTTTAGGATTTAGTTCATGTAGTATTGAACAAAAGTTTCAATGGGCATAATTCTCTAAGAGCTACAATTTAGCCTGCAGAGAGTGTTGAAAATTGATTCTTATTTTGCGAAAGGACCTGACTCAAAAACTTTTGATCAAAATATATTTTTCTTTGAGATTTCGCCCATCGATTGTATTCATAGAAAGATGAAAAAAGTCAATGGCACCATAATTTTTTCAAAGGAGTAAATCGACATTTGACAATTATATTTTTCATTGACTTTGCCATAGGTTAATATAAATTCTTTTAATTTATATTTTTAAATATCGATTTGATCCCTTTAAAAAATTATGATATGAATGATTTTTATCTTTTTATGAATAAAATCCATCGAATGCTATTTTCCATAAGATTTATGCGGATTCCTTTAATTTCTAATTTTATTATACAAGGTGATTTAGAAGTCATGGTACACCTGTTAATGGGAGATTTATAAGGTTATTTGAAGATGATTTTTCCTGAGCAATAAATTCATCATTTTTGAAGATTGTCAATTTTTACCATCATGTCATCTTTGTAACAAAGCCTTAAATTAAAATTAAAGTAAACTATACTTGAAATTAACTGAAAAATGTGGTTTTGTTAATATTTTATTATTTCCAAAAGGCTTAGTTTGCGAAAAAGCTTTTATTTTTAATAACTTGTAACTTATAACTTGAATATTATTGATGTCTCAACATTTTTGCTAAAGAAAAATCATCTCCAAATAACCTTAAAAATCTCCCATTAACGAGTGAATTATCACTTCTGAATCACCCTATGTATAAAATGATATACAATGTGGGCCATTTTAATGTTCCACCCCAAATTTCTCTTTTCGAAGTCTTTTACAAAAAAATATGTCAAACAAAATTGTAAGATTCGAAGGGAGACATAAAAGAATACTATTGGTTTGACCTTAAGGGAACGTGCTAAGGTCATATAAAAGTCAAATTTGTTTTTTTATATAAAACTTCTTATTTTTCATTATATAAAGCTTACCTCGAGAGTTTCCAAAACACTAAAATAAATACATTTTTATTAAGCATTTTTCAAGTTATGAGGCTTGAAATTTTCAGTATTCTGCCACAAAATACCAAACATCTCGTAAAATAATTCAGTTTTCATTAATTTTACCTGAATACTTTTATGCATAGAATAATGAGACGAATCAATTGGCGTAAAGAAAACGCATAAGAAAAGTATATAACTGCGTGTTGCAATTACATATTTTTTTTCAAATCAACTGTACGTTTTCTTTAGACCAATTGATTCGTCTCATTATTCTGTGCATTGTACATAAAAGTATTTAGGACATTCAATATTAAGCCAACGATATTCTTTTTTGTTCCCTTCCGAACCTTATAACCTTTTGTTTGAAACATTTTTTTTTGTAAAAAAATTAGGAAAAGAGATATTTAGAGTGGGATAATAAAATGACCCACCCAGTGTAACTATTATATAAATAACTATGTATATAACTATATATATATTATATATATGTGTGTGTGTATGTATACACACACAGGATGTTAAATTTCAAACGTAACAGGTGGAATATATCTCGTAAATAATGCATTTAATAAAAAATTTTTCAGACAAAAGTTGTTCGATTCGAAGGAGGACATAAGATAATGCCATTGGTTTGACTTTAGGCAAACATTCCAAGGTTATATGAAGATCAACTTTGTTTTTAAATAGAACCACCATAATTTTTTATATAAATCGAATCAATTATTACATTCTATGTAAAAAGTTATAGATATAATGGCCAAAATATGAATAGTTTACGATATTTTTTATCTTACTTTGATATATTTTGTCATAAAACACAAAATATCTTGACAAATATTCAATTTTCGGTAATCTTACCTATAATACTTTTTTGTATAGAATAATGAGACGAATGAATTGGTGTAAAGAAAACACATAATTCCTTTTAAGAAAAAATATACAGTTGCATGTTGCATATATTAAATACTTTTTTTTAAAGCAACTATGTGTTTTTTACATCAATTAATTCATCTCGTTATTTTGTGCAAAAAAGTATTAAAGTAAAATTACTTTTACGAAAGGTAAAATTATTTTTCGAGATATTTTGTGTTTTATGATAAAATATGTCACAAACTAAGATATAAAATATCTAGTAAACTATTCCTTTTTGGCCATTAAACTCTTACGCAGAATGTAATAATAAATTGATTTATATATAAAAAAATTATGGTTTTATGCATAAAAACAAAGTTGACTTTTACAGGATCTTGAAATGTCACCCAAAATCAATGGTACTATCTTATCCCCTTTCGAATCAAACAACTTTTGTCTGAAACATTTTTTCTAAAATGCATTATTACAAGATATTCCACCTGTTACGTTTGAAATTTAACATCCTATTTTATTATACATAAAATTAGAAATTAAATTTACAAAACACATTTTAATTACGATACAATAAAATATAAATATGTTAAAATATTGAATTATTTATTTACATATTAATTATAATTTATTTATACATACATACCTTTCTTTTCAATTAACTCTTTATCTTTTTCTTCTATCATCTATTTTCTCTTTCCTCCTATTTCTTTCTCTTTTTCCTCTTTTACCAATTTTTTTCGAATCTTCTTTTATAATTTTACGTTTTCTCTGTCGGATAAAATTGATTTTATATTTAATAATGTTTATACTCCACTAAATAAACTATCACAAAATTATAATAATCACCATATCACAATTCATATAATAATTTGACAACAAACATTAATTTTTTTGTCAAACATTTTGTCAAATTTTCTAACAACAATTTAAATGAAGCTATATTTTTTAAAAATTAATCATATAATTGTGTATATAATACATATTTCCAGAATCCGTGTGGTATATTTAAAATCTAAAAATTTTTCATTAATTGCTCGAATCAAAATTTATTTTTACACGAGAAGAAATATTAATAACGTTACGATAATTGAACGTTCTAATAATATGCATAATGCAACATAATAAATGCCATTTTTTTTTATTAAGATTTATTAAAAATTGGATAAAAGCGAAGAGAGTAAATATACTTCTCGTTATAATCGCGCAGAAAATTCAACGTCGAGCAAAAAGAAAGCTAATCGACTACGCAAGGAAATGAATAAAAATATCGGCGCGTGGCACACATCGAACGGAGAAGAGAGTGAAGACACTATTTTAACGCATGGTGCACAATAATTAGCCAGGCATGAGATGTGACGACGGCGCATCTTCTGAACATTATTAATTTAATATATATTTATATATATATATACCTTTTTTTAATTTAACTATATTTCTTCCTTTTCCTCTTCTTTTTCTATTTTTTATACTTTTTCTTTTTGTCTTTTCTCTTCTATTCTTATCCTTTATAATATTTTTCGTCTTCTACATATGAAAAATTGATAATATTAACAATCAATCACACAAACTATGAAAATTCTATGGTATTTACATTTTAATTCTTTCTAAATATGATTAAATAATTTAGAGTATAATTTAGAGTATAATATAGAGTTTATTAAAATGTGATGGGAACAATTCCGTTACTTTTTTGTCTCTTTTTGTTTTTTTGACTATGTCATTCTCTTTTATATGATATATTAATAATAATAATCTCGATTATCTCTCTCAATGAAATCTTATATGAAATCTTAATTTTTTAAGTAATTATTAAAATAAAATTAAAAGATAATTATGAAGGAGAGGGGCTTCCTCATCGATTTGGCTAAAACTTTACAATTTTGTGTATTTTGGTGGGTAAAACATGAATCTATAAATTAAAATTGTCGCTCTCAATTGGAAAAAAAATTATTAAATACTAAAGTTAACAGTTATATGGTTAGGATATTTGTCATATTGACATGAAATAGACGCCCAGTTTATATATCAACTATTTTCTGCTTTAAAAAGAACTAAAATTATTATTTTCTTTAATAAATATGCAGTTTTGTTGGACTGAAGATGCTGTAATATATTAAATTAAATGGTTTAAAAGATGGAAATAGAATTTATTTTTTTAAAGCTGAGAATAATTGATACATTGAAAAGTAATTAATAACTTTTTTTATAATTCAACGCGACAATTTTAACTTGTAGATTCGTATTTCACGCACTAAAATATACAAAATTGCGAAGTTCCAACCAAATCGATGAGGAAATCTCTTTCCTTCATAATTACCAATTAAAAGAAATAAAAAATTATGAACTACATTAAGAGAAGAAATAACAGAAATTTTGAGAAGAATTTAAAAGGAATGAAAAATACATAATACATAATAAAAATAGATACCTTTTTTTTAGTCGACTCTTCGTTTTCTTTGTTCCTTCTTCTATAATAACTTCTTTAATAACTCTATCCTTCTTCTTTCCTCCTTCTACTTCTTTATTTTTTATTAAAAAAACTGATATAGAGATCAATACACAAGTTACACGAGATGTCAAAATTTGCACAATAACGGCAAATCGAGACACGCGTGAAGCAAGCCATCGCACTTAGCAACCAACAACAACACTGAAAAAAAATTATTAAATTCAAATAAAAATCTATTTCAATACTCCTTAGTAAATCATTTATTTAATACTAATAACATTGATTTGATATATTATTTGTTCTCATTTCTTATTTATTTTAAATTAATGACAAAAATCTTTTAATTATCAAATATTTTAATTATTTAAAAATTTGCCATTTAAAATTAATATTTCATTACAAAACAAATTTGCAATAAAATTGAAAAACACTGTTTTTTGTTGGCGATCTTATATTATATATTGTATTATTTAACATGTATTAAACATTATTATTAAGAACAATAATAAAACGAAATAAAAGAATTTAATTAAATTAAACTTAATTAAACTTAATTAAAATTATTTTAATATATAATTTGCAATTTAGTTTTTCTTTTCTTTCTTATTCTCAATTTTCTTTTCTTCCTTATCCTCAATTTTCCTCTTTCTTGGAGTTCGTGTTGCCTTTAATAGCGCTGCTATGGACATTTGTCCTTCTATTTTTTTATGTCTTTTAAATTGTTAGTTGCCAAATATGGTGGAACAGCTGTAAAATTATAAAGATAATAAATTATTTAATATTATAAGGCTTAAAAATTAATAAATTAATTATGAGTTAGAGAGAGCAAGGAGCCATAGCAAGATTTTTGTGCTACAATTAACACGTTTATTCTCGTGGTATAACAGAAGTATCAGTCTACTTTAGACCATCTTCAGTGTTATAAAAATTCAATGAATATTAAAATTGTCTTAATTACAACGCATAATATGGATTGCCACAAAAGTCAACGCAGAATTATAGATTGTCGCAAATTTTAAAAGTCAACGCAGAATATTCACGAAGAATGTAGATTGTAAGAATGTTTTTTCCTACTATAATAATATAGACACGAATATGAGTACTATTATTGAATTTTTATAACACTAAAGGTGGTCTAAATAAAACCGAGATGTCTGTTATACCACGAGAAGAGAATAAACGTATTAATTGTAGCATGAAAATCTTGCTGTGGCTCTTTGCTCTCTCTAACTTATTGATGATTTAATAAATAAATAAATTTTTGATTAAAGATTCAATATATGTTAAAATAAAAAAATGCCCAAAAATATTCTAAAATACCGATATGTATATATATATATATATATATATATACATATATATATATATATATATATATATACATATATATATATATATATATATATATATATATATACATATCGGTATTTTAGAATATTTTTGGGCATTTTTTTATTTTAACATATATTGAATCTTTAATCAAAAATTTATTTATTTATTAAATCATCAATAAGTTAGAGAGAGCAAAGAGCCACAGCAAGATTTTCATGCTACAATTAATACGTTTATTCTCTTACTATATACTATATACATATATATACTATATACATATACATATATATATACATATATATATATATATATATATATATACATATCGGTATTTTAGAATATTTTTGGGCATTTTTTTATTTTAACATATATTGAATCTTTAATCAAAAATTTATTTATTTATTAAATCATCAATAAGTTAGAGAGAGCAAAGAGCCCCAGCAAGATTTTCATGCTACAATTAATACGTTTATTCTCTTCTCGTGGTATAACAGACATCTCGGTTTTATTTAGACCACCTTTAGTGTTATAAAAATTCAATAATCTCGATTATCTCTCTATATATATATATATATGTATACACACTTATATATTGTTTACCTGTAGCACACATGGTTCCAACTATTTTTATTTTTCTCCTTTACTTATCTCCATTTCATAGTAATCGTCTTCGTTAAAATTTAAGATGTGTACTTCTAATTTGTATGTTCCATCAGTAACCGATTCGCAACCAATCGTTTTATTTAGTTTATTGTTATGAATAAGTGTGAAGTTTGTTTTGACGAATCCTTCTAATACTATAAAAAAAAAAATACAATTTAATGTTATACAATATAAATATAGTAATAATGACAAAAATAATATAAATACAATAAAAAAACTATAAAAAATATATATTTGTTCTTAAAGAAAATTTCTTGTGTGTAAATATATGTAAGTTTATATGATGTGTATATGTATATATGTACATATGTATATACGTATGTACGTATGTATGTGTGTATGTATGCATGTACGCATGCATGCTTCATTTCAAGGCTCCTTTCGTAAGACAAGAGGAAGGTATGGAATGTAGCCAATGCAATATGTGACTATGGCTGTTCTTCGGATTCTCCTTGACTCGCGGAAGGAGGCGCGAAACGAATGAACGAAAAAATTAATAAAACTTACCAATACATTCTGTACTATTAAGTACTTCGCTCAGTTGAATTGGTACTGGATTATGTATTGTAATCTTGGGCACATATTGCCCCAAATTATCAATCATACTATTACTACGTATTAGTAATTCGTATGTAGTGTTTCCATTTTTAAATTGGGCAGCCTTAGGCATCCTAGCTTGTACACCATCTAAATGGATAATCTACAAAAACATTTTTTAATATTAAATGATAAAGTAATTTTGAATATAAATTTTAGAAAAAAAAATTGAGATAATTTCTAACGTACGTAATTATATATATTATTATTGTATAAATGATAAATTCAAAGATAATATATATGATACATTAGATATAATTATATTACATCAATTTAGTAGAATAATATGAGGTATTACTATCAATATCAAACAAACACACTTATGCAATTTGGTAAAATAAATGATGCGACATTAGCAATGTCTTCATTCCAAGCTACTACTTGCACGCGCCTACCTTTGCCATTATTTAAATAAAATTTGAAAAATCGATATTGTTGATTATTTCTAACTATTCGCGGAGATTCCATCCCGTCAACAAAGCCTATTATTTCGCTACATAAATATAATAATTAATAAAGATAATAATTAGAATATAACATGAAAAAAATTGTGATTAAAAATTACTTGTAATATATACAAATAAAATGGTAGTAATTATGCAAATATAAAAAATATATGATCTATTTTTTCATATAAGACTTCTTAAGAAAATATATTAAATTTAATGTATACTTACACAATCGAATCAAAAACTTGAATGTTATCTAAAGCTTCGTTTGAACTCAATAAATCATTTTGATCCATATTTTCAAATTCTTGGTTTTTTTTTTCGCTATCCATTTTTCCCTAAATAAAATTTTAAGTTTAATTTCATTAAAATCTTAAATTTATGTTTTTTATCTTATATTTTTACAATATACAATTTATAAATTTGTATATCTTATTTATTATTTTCGAAAGAAAAATTATTGTATATTATTTAGCAGGCTTAAAACTTAACTCTAATGCATTAAAGTAAACCCAGATATGATGGCCATAGATTCTAATTTCTCTTATAATCTCTCTAATTAATATGTTTTTCAAAATTTTGTTGTTATTTTCAAAGATAATCGAAATCGAATAATGAATAATAGATCGAATAATGAATCCTTTCGTATCTTTACGGATCACGAATCGCAAATTACGAATAATGCTAGCTTTAGAGTGAATTATAAATAATATATGTACGTACCTTCTTTCACTAATTTCTTCTTTCACTGTTCACTATAGCGTCTGGAAATCAACTGCACCGTCAATGATGTTAATTATTTGGTTATAAATATTGTGTAGCAATGATAAGTAATAGAATTACGATTCGATAATCGAATTATATCTCGTCCTGCAACTTCTTCCTTAACCAATTCGTCCCTGTCGTCCCCTCTTTTTTTCTCCCTCCTCCACTTCTCTTCTCTCTCTTCTATCTTCTTTTATATCTCCATTTTTTTTCCTTTTCCACCCCCCTCTTCTTTTTTCCGCTCCTTCTCTCTTCTTTCCTCTCTGGCTCCACCTTTCTCCTCGTCTTCCTCGTCCTCTTCTTGCACCATCCTCCACCACTCTTCTTCACCGTCACCCATTTCTCCTCTTCTTCCCCCGCTTCCTTCGCTCTTCATCTTGTCCGCCAAGTCC
Organism: Prenolepis imparis; assembly: GCF_030444845.1. Lineage (NCBI taxonomy): Eukaryota > Metazoa > Arthropoda > Insecta > Hymenoptera > Formicidae > Prenolepis > Prenolepis imparis. Next base: position 19,556,006 of record NW_028141165.1, on the reverse strand, counting down.
TTCTTTCTGTCTTCCTTCCCCTTTCCATTTCCAACTCCCTTCTCCACCATTCTTTTCCTCTCCCTCCTCTCTAACTTCTGCCCCTTTTCCATCATCTCTAACTCCTTCTCTTCCTCCTTAACCTCCTTCCGCTTCTCCTTCCTTCCCTTCACCATATCCTTCCTTTGACCTCTTAGCCTTTCAGTATTTACTTCTTTCCTTTTCTTCATTTTCTCGTCTCTTATTGCCCCTATCCTGATTTCTTCCTTCCTACATCCTGCCGCTGCCTTTCCTCTCCTACTTGCCGCCTTCTCCTTTTCTTCCTCCTCTGTCTCCTGTCTTTCCTCCATCCTCCCCTCTTCCATCCCCCAAGCCGCTTCCTCCATCATTTCCTTCTCCTTCTTCTCTCTCTCCTCTCTCCCTGCCAACGTCCTCTCTCTTCTCCTCTTCTTCCTTACCAATGTATCTCCTTACCTCTCTCTCACACATTCTAACCTTTCTCCTGTCGTTCCCTCCAAAATCTCCACGATCCTTAGTAATAACTTCTTCCTCTCCCTCAGCTCCTTTATTCCTGCCTTCATCTCCATAGCCTCCATCATCCTTGTCCCCAACCCTTGTCAGCCTTCACAACTCTCTCTATCTCCTAATCTCTTACTTTCTACCGGCTCCTTAACCTCTTCAACTAGTATCTGACAGCTGTATCGATCTGCCTCGTTGATCATTCTCTCCGTCGCCCACGGCGCCCTCTCGCCTTTTTCTCTCGCCTCTCACTACTTCCTATCTCCGCGACGCCATCTCCCATGATCTACCTTTCCTCTATCTAGTCATTCTCCGTCTTATCCAGCGCCCTCTCTGTCCTTTCCTTTGCCATGTCATGTCTCCTCTTCTCTACTACCAGCTGCTCCACAATTTTCATCCTTTCGCCTGATCCTTATTTCTTCATCCCTGGTCACTCCAACTTTTCACCTGTCTCCTCCTTAGTTCCTCCATCCGTATCTTCACTCCTCTACCTCCACCCCACACTTGATACCACCTTTTCCTCGCTCCATCACGGAGCACTACATACCGCCTTTTTTTTTTTTTTTTTTTTTTTCTCGATGAGGAATCACAGTCTTTACTGACACCCTCCACTTCGGGGGAAGCTTCGGGTAGTGCGACGGTTCAGGCAGGACTGCATCCAGTCCTAACCCACTACGCGCTAAACCTCACCGGTGGCATCCTGACGCTTAGTGAGGGCTTCCCGGGAACCGCTTGCGCATAACTTCCGGGAAGCCCTCTTGCGCCTGTGCTCAAAAGGGCACACATATCTAAAGAGAACCGAATTAGATTATACAAAATTAAGTCTATAAATTATTCATTGATGGCCCCAATGCAAAGGGCCAATAAAAACACTCTATTATATACGAAGAGGGCGAGACAGCGCCACGGTGCAATGCCGCTCGCCCCCGCCCGCCATGACCGAGGACGTGCTATGGCGTATTCAAACAACCCCGTTTGAATTACCTGTCCAACGATCATGGCGGGTTATCACTCTATAATAAACACTCAGAATGGGATGGAGATGAAATGAAAGTGAAATGAAATGTGTGATTAGATGACAAATGCATGAGATGTAAAGTGGACAACACAGAGAGGTTAGGCTAAGTTATTCCCTCCCTTCTCCTTTCCTCCTCCTCTTTCGAAATTAACACCGCATTAACATAAGTAATAACTTTTTGCCAATTAGATACATTCTCTAAAATAAACCCTGTTAATTTCTCTAACGTGAGCAATTCTTCCCTATCAATGTTCATATAGTTCATAAGCACTTGCCTTTGATCGCTCCAGGCTGCACAAAAGGTCAGTGTGTGTTCGGATGTATCGTCGTTGCACGGACAATGATAACAATTCGCACTAACTCTTCTATTCAATCTATCCAGGAAATGGCCAAAATTACCATGTCCCGTATAGATCTGTGATAATCGGAAATTCATTTCCCCGTGTTTTCTATCGAGCCATTCATTAAAGTACGGGCGGATCGCAACAATTGTCTTTTTCCCCCAAACACCAGTTCTATTTAGGTACAATTGCCACTGTCTACGAAGAAGAATTAGTTCTTCCGACTTAATTTCTTCTACCGCGTCTTGCGTCAAATTATTATCCCTTTTAAGATCGGATACTCATAAATTCTGCGTCTAAAAGCAGCTTCTAAGAACCAAGGTGCCATCCTGGCCAATAACGTCACCGCGTCGAACGAAACCGTTCTATAAGCCGAAACGACCCTAACAGCAACGGCACACTGCAACCTACGCAAAGGACGGATAACCTTTTCCGGCGAGGATGCTAATGCTCTGCTCCAAATCGGAGCTTTACATAACTACAGAGGATAACACTTTAGCATAAAGTTGTCGTTTCCTCTCCCCTGGACCCTTTAAGTTAGGCATCAATCTACTTAACGCTCTTGTAACCTTGGCTACTTTTCCTTCTATATAATTAAAATGATCGCGAAAGCTCCATGTACAATCTACGATGACTCCCAAATACTTCATGGAAGCTTTGACCTCTACTCTAGTATTTCCAACTAAAACACTAGGAAAAACGCGCGATTTCCGTTTGCAGAATAGTACTGCGTCCGTCTTTTCCTCAGATATTCTGAGACCCAACTTTGTAATGTGTCGGTATACCCTAGCAATCTGGACATTAATACCCGTTATCGCATCAAACAACCTATCAGCCGTAACGACCAACAGGGTGTCATCAGCGTAACATATAACGCGGCAATTATCCTCCGCATACAACCGAAGAACCGAGTCGAACGCAATGTTCCACAGGAGCGGTCCTAAGACCGACCCCTGCGGAACACCCGCCCTAACGGCCCGCTTCTCGACGCGACCACTCGCACTCGTATAGGTAATATACCTATTCGAAAGATAATTGTAAATGACCCTTCTTAAATAAGGAGGGAAATCCCGCTCCCTCAATACCTCATTGATGACCCCCCAGGGAACCGAATTAAAAGCATTCGCAATATCTAGTCCCACCGCTATCGCGTAACCTCCATTATCGACCGTTTCCGCAGTGTACTCCCGAAGCCTCAGAAGAGCATCCACAGTCGATCTCGCCCGTCTAAACCCAAACTGGTTATTGGACAACGATCTCAAAGGATCATCATCCATCCAGCGGGTAATCCTGTCCGACAAAACACGCTCAAAAGTCTTTCCCAATTCGTCCAGTAGACAAATGAGTCTAGCCTTGACTTGTCCCGAAGCATTTACAGGTCCTTTAGGTATAAGAACCAAGGATGCCCTCTTCCAAGGCTCCGGGAACACACCGCTCTTCAAACAGATCGTGAACAAATTGGCAAAATGCGAAATAATAATGTCCGGTACCTTCTTAAGAACCCCAAATTTAACTCCATCAGGCCCAGGGGCCGTATTCTTAGTTGGACGCTTTTTGATGTACTTTTGCACTTCTCTGGTACTAACCGCAAAATCATCTCTCCATTCTATTTCAGGAAGGCGAACTATTTTCCCTTTAATGTTACAAGGAAACAAAGAATCTAACAATTTATCCAAAACATCTTTATCCAGGGTTTCCGATAGGGTGGGACTAGACCGCCTTAACTTGTTCAACACAAGCTTGTATGGAAGGCCCCATGGGTCCTCATTGATGGTTCTAATTAATTCCTTCCATGCACTATTTTTCGCTTTCTTAATAGCTAACCTCAATTCTTTTTTGGCCGCTTTATACGCTCTTCTTGCATTTTCTGTGACCAATGCATTATCTTTCTTTTTAGCTTTTGTCCAGATTCTTCTGGCCCTCGTAGAAGCCCCCCTTAAATCCGAGATCTCACCCGACCACCAGTAAACATTCTTTCTCTTATTTGTACATGAGATTTTCGGCATTGCAATGTTACAAGCGTCCTTAATTAAATCGTTAATTCTTTTAACATAGATTTCCGCATTTTCGTTAACTTCTTCGGGTACAATTGAGCTATTAAAATATTCCAATACCTGAACAAATAAATCTTCATTTAATTTCTTAATGTTCCAGCGCTTCTTGTTAATAATATTAATTGATGTATTCAATCTTAGTTTAATGAATATATACAAATGGTCAGAGTGTGTCTCGAAATCCTTAAGAACCGACCAACCATCGATAAGTTCCATAAGATCCGCAGAAACCCACGTCAAATCCACGACCGACGAATCCTGGGGCCTTTCACACGTGTACTCAGCCCCAACATTCGCCAGCCGCAGATCCAAAGAAGCCGCAAACCGCTCCAACAGCTCACCTCTTCTATCCGTAACCGGAGAGCCCCACAAAACAGATCTGGCGTTAAAATCGCCCCCAACAAATAACTTATGAGAACCTCTATTGATATAGGCTTCTATTTCCCCTAAATTTCCACTAAATTCATTAATCCCGATATTTGGAGAAGAATAACAAGAGATTATTTTAATATCTCCAAATTGCACAGCCACAAAACTGTTTCCGCGATACAAAAGCCTACAGATAATGCCAGTAGAGCCCTCCGGTCGCCACAAAACAGCCGATAAGCCATCCAAACTAATAAATACCCTATTCGATTCCCTGATTTCACGAGGGGGTTCTGATACGATACAAACACTAACGTTTGCCTCAATCATATATTGTCGCAAAATGTCCAGGGCATACCAACTCCTGTTTAGATTTATTTGAATAAAATTAAGTCTCATATTAATTATTAAAGTTGCCTCGAGCTCCTCCAAAAGCAGGACTTCTAACCCTCATTACGCCACTAGCAAAACCCTGATTAGTAAGACAGACTTGTGATCCCATTCTATGGTTATGTTCAAGCTTTAGATCACGACAAACTACGCAACAGCGGACCGCAGAACACCTATTCGCAGAATGACTGTGTAATCCGCATCTAAAGCAGGCCCCTTGCCGATCAACTTCCGATTTACATGCAGGGCGCACATGTCCGAATCTCCAGCAACGGAAACATTGTATCGGACGCTTTTTTAATAACTCTACATGGACCCTAGTCCATCCTAAGGTAATAGTTCCGACCGCCGCAATTTTCGCCGCAATCGCTAACGGGCATCGTATCCACACCACTCCCATTCCGTCTCTCATTCTTCCAACCTTACTAACCTTTAGATCTAATACGGAGCATTCCCCAAGGTCGGCCAATGAACTGCGGATCTCCTCCTGTGACGTTGAAGGATCCAAACCGCGAAGCCTGATTTCACCACAGGATTGTTGACTCTTGCATCTCCCTGAAGAGCCTCGGTCAATCTCTCACGCAGCTGACCAGCCAACTGGGGACCCCGAGGGCCCGGGATCTCAATAACCATAGAGCCGTTCATAGCCCATCTCACACGCGTATTTTCAACACCAATAGATTGGAGCGAAACACTCTCTCTTGCTTTCCGCAAGATTTCAGCGTAAGACGGACCACCATCATTAGCCGTTATAGTGACCACAGTAAGTCTCACAAACTTTTTATAAGGTAAGTTTAACCCACTATTTTTAACACTAATCACACTTTTATTTTCAGGTTTAGGTTTTATCTTATTTTTAGGTTTAGTTTTAGATTTAGGAATAGGTAACTCACTTTCACTTTCAGGAGCCTGCGAGCTTGAGATGGGAGAACTCTGAGAGCCCCGGCGCCCATAATTATCATTACCTAAGATTCTACCCTTTTTACCTATCTTTAACCACCTATTAGGTTCATCAACGCGACTTACATCCTTATAATTCCTAGGCGGAGCGACTTGTATATTTTCCAATATCTTAATATTTTTCCTATTTTCCTTAACATTAGGCTTAAAACTAGTATTATCTTTAGAGTCTTTTATAACATTAGCATCGTTCGAATGCCAAGACAAAGTGTCCCGTCCACTAGGCCATTTCTTATTTCTGCGCATATAAGGATCATCTCCAGAATAACCAGGAGTGGAATCGATTTCCATACCATGCTCTTCTTGTTGTTGTACACTCGATTTCCCATCAGATCTCTTCTTTTCCTGGTACATACTGGTAGGTTTCCGTTCCACTGAATTTGCAGCAACCATAGAGCGAGCAGGAAGACGAGGAAAGGGTCCACAACCCTCCTTCAAAGCTCTGTTCTCCTTTTCCCTCTCAATAATGAGTTTCCTAAGTTCAATTAACTCGTTACTCTGTCTCTCCATCTTCCTTTCCAACTCCTTCTGCCTTTCCTGCAGCTCGAAGTTTTGATTCTTCAAGAACAAGACATCCCCCGAAGAATCAATCTTCTCAATTAAAGCACTAACTAAAGTCTTGGCCACCCTTCCGCAGTCCTTTAGTCTACCATTAACCTGGCCAGCAAGATTAGAACATAATCCACGTTGCCTTTCCATCTCTGCCAAATAGTCTAGACAACGAGAGCCCAGATCAGCACCACTCATTTTTATCCAACCTGCAACGTCAACTCTCAGTTCCTTATCTATATCATCTTTCGACAATATCTCAGGAATCTTCGTCTTCTTCCTCGTGGGACCCTTATCCTTTGTCTTCGGTTTAGGCCCAGTTTTATTCTTATGTTTAGCCTTCTCCTTATGTTTCGAGCCAGGAACGTAATCTCCATCTTCCTCGCTGTCATCCAAAATCTCTATAGGATCCATATTCCTAGTCTTACTAAAGCTAGATTTACTTATCCGAGACGACACACTATTATCCGGACTCATACTTCGAGGAGAAATATCTTCCTCACAGTGGCTGGACTCCGCAAAGCTCTCTTCTATTTCAGAGGAGGCTAACATCTTTCCAGACCTTGAATAATGCCCTTCTCTCTTCTCTTCTCTCTTCTTGATAAGCTTGTCAAAAGCAGAACGAGTAACCTCCTTAGGTTTGACAAATCTTTGACTTCTCCTGCAGGATATCGTAGATTCCGGCGAAGAGGATATAACCATCTCCTCATCGCCAGCCATTTCCTTATCCAAATTAGCTCGATCAATTTCCTCATCTGATCCAACAATCCTACATTTCCTAGTTCTTCCTCCTTTTTCACCAGACTGCTTCTCGACAGCCTCTTCGGGTGATGATTGAGCCTTCCTTTTGATCACAACTCTTTCCTTAATTTTATCTTCAATTCCAGCAATTAATGATTCTGACATAAATTCAGAAGCATTTTTATCTTCCTCAACTTCTTCGTTTTTATCTTTAGCAACAGTAGCAGCTATAACTTCCGGTACGCATGCTGCCCCCGCATCGGAAGTACTCTTGCATGATGACGACGTGTCAACAGCGGGTACTGTTGAACGCCGGTCCCTGGTTTCCGAATCCAGGGGGATATTCTCATTTATCATTTGTTCTGCCATTGTCGTTATAAAGTCGGTTTTTTCAAGAGGTGACCTTCCTCCTTTAGAGTGATCCAATAGATAGCCAGGTCGTCGTAATTTAAATCCATCCTGCTCAATGATCGCATCTATTTTCGATTCAATACAAATAATATCTTCCTTTGTGATATTAAGCTCATTACTCACATCATTCAGAATCTCAAAAGATTCTTCTAATTTACTAAGTGCCGAAACACTCCTCAACTGGTCTTCCAAGGAAGTGTACAACCCACTTACTGATGGCAAATCTTGCTTTTGACCACCAGATAAAGATAAAGATTCGCTATCCAATGTACTGCCTGCCAGGGATGGATTAACATCATTTACATGATCCATCCTCATAACACTTATATCTAGATCATCGACACGCGACTCTAACTGCTTAACTTTACATAATAGATGCATTCTTGCGCTGTTCATACGCACGCCATAATCATACATTATTTTAACGTAAGCCTTAACACGATTTACCAGATACGCAAGACTACCCGACATTTCATGTGTAAAACTCATATTTTCTATATGATTTAATGTGGTAATGCAATTTAACGCAAAACCATCGTAATCTAAACCAGACTTTAGGATCTGATCCATGATTTCGTCAATACTCTGGCTACCCTCCATAATTGAAAAGTAACAACAACTTATAATAACCAAAGTAATTGACAAAACAACTCAAATAAAATCAAAATTAGACAGGTGTCCACTCAAACAAAAATTAAACTAGAATACAAAATAATACCGTCTTATAGAAATGTCAGATGTGTCTTACACATCAAGCAATCCATCAAACCTAACAAAAGACAATTCCTTATCTAAATCTATTTATCAATCACAATATTAGCCTTTAATATAATAATACATTTAAAGTTAATAATAGAAATAGATATCACAAATATCCCTAATATAAACCTTACAACTAAGATATGAATATATACCCGGAGACACAAAATAAGATATAATTAACAATCAATTTTCGATCAACTAAATCAGAGCTGTCCATGTTTTGCACTTTTCGATTTCCGAGGCTCACCGCCTAGCGGCCCCCACTTACGCTCGAGACCTTAGCAACGCGTGGCCCGATAACCGTAGTTGCTAAGGTCTTGAGCGTAAGTGGGGGCCGCTAGGCGGTGAGCCTCGGAAATCGGCCGAAAAGTGCAAAACGTGGACAGCTCTGAATTAAATTAAAGAATAACTAAAAAAAAAAAAAAAAAAAATACTTAAAATAATATCAAAAATAATGAAAACGAATCCTAATCATCAGCCGCATATGTTAAATAACATAATAAATAATTAAATTGCGTTCCCAGACATTAACAGCAAGAATTACAAAAGTTACTAGAATTCACCAATAATCACTAACTTTGGAGCCTAATAACTTTTAAACTAACAATCAAAACACAAAATAAACCTCGAATACATAATTAGAAGGTCTCTAAGGCTCAGATAACAAATCTAGGGGAAAATCCCCAGATCTAGGGGAAATTCCCCAGATTTGATATGTTAGAACAGAGAGAAGCCTGAGAGAGGCCATGCCGGCGATTTTCGTGGGATGCTTTTATTAGACCGTACAGCAGCGCCGTGCATCCACTTTTAGGAATTGGAACTACGTATCCACATCCACTTTTCGATACCATCGATTATTTGGTTCATGTCCGTGCTAAATACATCCACTTTCATTTCGAGAAGTAAAATCTAAAATCATTTTTTATGCATGTGTGTCCACACATCTTATATCTATAAATTATAGATAAGAAATACATTTCGTGTATATAAATAAATTTAAAAAAAAATATATATATATATATTATTTATGCGATATTTTACATTATTTTAACATATCTTTTACATTTTAACATATACTTTAATTATATATATATATATATATATATATATATATATATACATATATAGATTAATTATATTAAAGATCTCCGGATGTCGAAGCGAGAGGACGAGAACGATGAGAGAGCAAAACGAGATCATGTCGTCAGTTTCGCAGTCTTTTACGCGAGGCTTTCTTCATTTATATTATAGTATTTCACGAATATATATGTATATGTATATGTCATCTTACTGTAGAAAATAACATTTTTATAATTCGCATTTTGTCTACTGAAAATAATTTTAATGGATTAAAGATTAAATCATCCGATTTATGTCGTGTTTGGTGTCATTTTAATCGTTGAAATTTCATTAATCCATTAAAATTATTTCCAAATCGATAAAATACAAATTAAAAGTTTTAATTTTTATGTATAAAATGTTTATATTCGCGTGAATTATCGTAGATAAGGAAAGTTTCCCGATGTCGTCGAAGAGAGAGCGAGAACGAATAAAGAGCGAGCGAGATGACGTATCATCAAAGAGTTCCGAAGTCTCCTCGCGAGGCTTCCTTTATCTAATCTTTCATATATTATATCATATGTCATGTTACTATAGAAAATAAAATTTTGATAATTCGCAATATATCGAATTGAAAATAATTTTAACGGATTAATGAGACTTTTGCGATTAAAATGACACCAAACACGACATAAATCGGATGATTTTTAATTAAAAATGTAATCAAAATTTTAATTACTTTTAATTAAAAATCATCCGATTTATGTCGTGTTTGGTGTCATTTTAATCGCAAAAATCTCATTAATCCGTTAAAATTATTTTCAATTCGATATATTGCGAATTATCAAAATTTTATTTTCTATAGTAACATGACATATGATATATGAAAGATTAGATAAAGGAAGCCTCGCGAGGAGACTTCGGAACTCTTTGATGATACGTCATCTCGTTCGCTCTTTATTCGTTCTCGCTCTCGCTTCGACGAGATCGGGAACCTTCCCTTATCTACGATAATTCACGCGAATATAAACATTTTATACATAAAAATTAAATTTTTAATTTGTATTTTATCGATTTGGAAATAATTTTAATGGATTAATGAAATTTTAGCGATTAAAATGACACCAAACACGACATAAATCGGATGATTTAATCTTTAATCCATTAAAATTATTTTCAGCAGACAAAATGCGAATTATAAAAATGTTATTTTCTATAGTAAGATGACATATACATATACATATGTATTCGTGAAATACTATAAATGAAGAAAGCCTCGTGTAAAAGACTGCGAAACTGACGATACGATCTCGTTCTCGTCCTCGCTTCGACATCCGGAGACCTTTAATATAATTAATCTATACGTATATATATATATATATATATATATATATATATATATATATATATATATATACATATATATATATATAATAACAAATATATAATTACGAATTTAAATGTCTTGTGAAATATATAAGGACTTAAACCTTTATTTTTTATTTTACCTTTTTGAAAGTAAATGTATAATAGATTAATGAAATTTTTACAGTTATTAGAACGACATCAAACACACGATGACGCATGAATCAGATAATTTTTAATTAATAAATATATATGAATAATCAAAAATTATCCGATTTAAGTCGTGTTTGATGTCTTTTAATTGCAAAAATTCAGTAAATAAATATATTATAAAATTATAATTTTACTTTTACTATTTTAATTATATAATTTTAATTTTAATTATATAATTATATAATTTTACTTTTACTATTTTAATTGTATATATGCGCACATATATATAATATATATTCATCCGTGCGCGTACGTAGTGTATACATATATGTATATGTTAAAATGTAAAATATCGCATATAAAATATATATATATCTTTTTTTAAATTTATTTATATACGCGAAATGTATTTCTTATCTATAATTTATAGATATAAGATGTGTGGACACACATGCGTAAAAAATGATTTTAGATTTTACTTCTAGAAATGAAAGTGGATGTATTTAGCACGGACATGAACCAAATAATCGATGGTATCGAAAAGTGGATGTGGATACGTAGTTCCAATTCCTAAAAGTGGATGCACGGCGCTGCTGTACGGCCTAATAAAAGCGTCCCACGAAAATCGCTGGCATGGCCTCTCTCAGGCTTCTCTCTGGTTAGAGAGAAGAAGCCGCCGAGCACTCTAGTGCTTAAATAATTTATGCCCGATCAAAGTTAGTAAAGTTACGCCTCTCCAAAGTTCAAAAATATAACTGGACAAAATCAAAATCCACACCGAGTTTCTTATCTATACAAGGCTTACCACTGAGTCTTCTCTCTAATAATTTTATAGTTTACGGACCTTCAGAGTGACAACTAACCTGTGCCTCAGAGACCGAAGATCAATATAATGTAAGTATCCTTATTATTGACAAAATAATCATTCATCAAGCGGTAGTGCGCACAAAACTAATAAATACAAGGTTAATAGAAATTCTATATGTACTCTAACCTCATTTGTATGTAATATCATCTAACATCAGATTTCTCTAATTAATTGTCACAGCAAGCATTAAATCATTATAGTACAGTTTAAACGACATGCAGAGACTCTATTTCTCAATGATTGTACCCAATAGTAGAATCACGTATCAAAAAATATATGTATATATATATATATATATATCTTCAAGTCAGATTTAATAATATCTCTATTTCACAGATTCCCTTCATTCGCATGCAGCCACCACACTATAATGATCGATCTCAACGTATGGATGGCTTCCAAGAACCTACAGTATTCCAAAGAATCAAGGAAAAATGATATTTGTATCAGAGAGCCATTCCACAATCATCGCATCAAGACAACGCATAAGTAAAAAGCCCAGGGGCAGTGTATACTTGCTCGCAGAGGTACGACCAACTTTCTATTACGCATCAATTAAGATATTATATTAACAAATTAAGTAATGACATACTCAACTTATACATAATAACCTAAAAATTATTACATGAACACAGGATACAGAAGATATATTTAACAGCCAACATCGAGCACGTTTATGCCATCTTAGCCTTAAATTCAGTAAGTATGAATAAATTTAGCCTATCGTACGAAAAATAACAATATAATCCTCAATTAATTACAGGAAGCTTAGTATATCCTAGCAATCCAATGCGATGTACCGAAGAGCAACAAAATCTACTCATATGTTCCCATGCGAGTCACCAGACAGCAACTTCTAATAATCCATAGAGACAGACTGCGGATTATAACGCACTTGGGTATATTATAAATATATATTTAAGAATTATACCCTCAATCAATATATCAAACAGCTCCGAATGATATTATGCCTGGTTTATAAATAAACTAAAACTATATAATCGCAGAATACAAGCAGCTATACTGTCAGCCTTTAGCAAGCAAATTCATGCTACTTTATACATAATTTGGTAAGTATAGGCTAATTTAACTTTCCAAATGAAAAATAACGACTAAATAATCTTGTTTTAATTACAGGAAACCTATTATATGCAAACAACCTTGTACGATGTGTCAAAGCAGCAGCAAATTAAGTTATATAATCCTATGCGAGTCACTGTGCGACAACTTACATCAATCCGACAAATCAAAGTTATGGATTATTACACATTTAAGTATATCATGAGTATACATTTAAGATCATATCCTCAATCAATATATAACAGACAAATTCTGTGTAATATTACAACTTTAGTATATTATTTATATCTCTATACAAGTCGCAGTACAGTAACTTCTATTAATCCAGTGAATCCAAAAGTTGATTTATAGCATACTTAAATATATTGAATTACACAATTAAGATTATATCCTTAAACAATATGAAAAATAATTCTAAATAACACTATATCTAACTACATACCGCCTGTCACTACCTCGGCAGCCATCTTGTCCCTCAATTGATGTATAATAATATAATTATATCTAATGTATCATATATATTATCTTTGAATTTATCATTTATACAATAATAATATATATAATTACGTACGTTAGAAATTATCTCAATTTTTTTTTCTATAATTTATATTCAAAATTACTTTATCATTTAATATTAAAAAATGTTTTTGTAGATTATCCATTTAGATGGTGTACAAGCTAGGATGCCTAAGGCTGCCCAATTTAACAATGGAAACACTACATACGAATTACTAATACGTAGTAATAGTATAATTGATAATTTGGGGCAATATGTGCCCAAGATTACAATACATAATCCAGTATCAATTCAACTGAGCGAAGTACTTAATAGTACAGAATGTATTGGTAAGTTTTATTAATTTTTTCGTTCATTCGTTTCGCGCCTTCTTTCGCGAGTCAAGGAGAATCCGAAGAACAGCCATAGTCACATATTGCATTGGCTACATTCCACACCTTCCTCTTGTCTTACGAAAGGAGCCTTGAAATGAAGCATGCATGCGTACATGCATACATACACACATACATACGTACATACGTACATATACATATGTACATATATACATATGTACATATATACATATGTACATATATACATATAAACATCATATAAACTTACATATATTTACACACAAGAAATTTTCTTTAAGAACAAATATATATTTTTTATAGTTTTTTTATTGTATTTATATTATTTTTGTCATTATTACTATATTTATATTGTATAACATTAAATTGTATTTTTTTTTTATAGTATTAGAAGGATTCGTCAAAACAAACTTCACACTTATTCATAACAATAAACTAAATAAAACGATTGGTTGCGAATCGGTTACTGATGGAACATACAAATTAGAAGTGCACATCTTAAATTTTAACGAAGACGATTACTATGAAATGGAGATAAGTAAAGGAGATAAAATAAAAATAGTTGGAACCATGTGTGCTACAGGTAAACAATATATAAGTGTATATATATATATATATATATATATATATATATATATATACATATCGGTATTTTAGAATATTTTTGGGCCTTTTTTTTATTTTTTATTTAACATATATTGAATCTTTAATCAAAAATTTATTTATTTATTTATTAAATCATCAATAAGTTAGAGAGAGCAAGGAGCCACAGCAAGATTTTCATGCTACAATTAATACGTTTATTCTCTTCTCGTGGTATAACAGACATCTCGGTTTTATTTAGACCACCTTTAGTGTTATAAAAATTCAATAAAAGTACTCATATCCGTGTCTATATTATTTTATAGTAGGAAAAAACATTCTTACAATCTACATTCTTCGTGAATATTCTGCGTTGACTTTTAAAATTTGCGACAATCTATAATTCTGCGTTGACTTTTGTGGCAATCCATATTATGCGTTGTAATTAAGACAATTTTAATATTCATTGAATTTTTATAACACTAAAGATGGTCTAAAGTAGACTGATACTTCTGTTATACCACGAGAATAAACGTGTTAATTGTAGCACAAAAATCTTGCTATGGCTCCTTGCTCTCTCTAACTCATAATTAATTTATTAATTTTTAAGCCTTATAATATTAAATAATTTATTATCTTTATAATTTTACAGCTGTTCCACCATATTTGGCAACTAACAATTTAAAAGACATAAAAAAAATAGAAGGACAAATGTCCATAGCAGCGCTATTAAAGGCAACACGAACTCCAAGAAAGAGGAAAATTGAGGATAAGGAAGAAAAGAAAATTGAGGATAAGAAAGAAAAGAAAAATTAAATTGCAAATTATATATTAAAATAATTTTAATTAAGTTTAATTAAGTTTAATTTAATTAAATTAAATAATTAAAATGTTTGATAATTAAAAAATTGTATCATTAATTTAAAATAAATAAGAAATGAGAACAAATAATATATCAAATCAATGTTATTAGTATTAAATAAATGATTTATTAAGGAGTTTTGAAATAGATTTTTATTTGAATTTAATAATTTTTTTTCAGTGTAGTTGTTGATGCAACACACTGTTGCATTCTGTGTGTAATAAAAGAAATAAATAAGAAATAAGAATATATATAAGTATATATAAAAAATAAATTTAATTACAGAAAATTAATTTTTAAAATCAGAGAAAATGTAAGTAATATTTTTGCAAATAGATTAGTTTCTAATATTTCAAAATATATACACATATGTCTAAAAAAGTTGGTGATAGAAGTAACGCTGTTTACATTTAATACATTTATTAATTTAATTTAAAAGACTTCTTATTTATACGATTTTAGACTTTTTATGCGAACTGTCAATTTGCAAATAACCACAAATTAACACAAGTGACAGCTGCTCATGACATGAACTGGGCGCATCGAAAGAACCAATCGGCATCGCGGAAAACGGCAACAATTCAAGAGTCACATGCCTTTTTTCATATAGGACTAGCTCGCAACGCGCGCTAACGCGCGCGCCTTTACGATCATTCCATAATTCTCAATAATTCTTAATAAATATACATATATATAAAAATATTTAAAATATCATAATTAACAATGAACATTTTAATTCTTTAATTTCTTTTTCTTTCATTTTATTATTTAACATCATTATAAAATCATTATAAGATTATTATACATATAATATATTTAAAAATTATAATAATAAATAAAAAATCTCATTTTTTTTCCGCCTACATATAATCAATAGATTTTTTAAATATTTAAATCATATAGGATAATTCCATCTGTTAATAACAAATTAAAACAAAATCTAATGATAAATTTTAAAATATGATTGAATTAAAAGAAATCATCGCTAATCGTTTACGATGCAAAATACATTTAAGATTTAATTAAAATATAAATTTTGCATTCTTTAATTAAAAAAAAATTAATATTAATATTAAAATTTTTTATTTAATTTTTTTCATTTTTATTTCAGATGCAATTAAAATGGTATAAAAAATAATTATCAATTTTTAATTAAATCAAACATTTGAAACAATATTTCTTTCAATTTTTATTTATTATTTGTCATTTTTTGATGTTATTATAATATAATCATATATCACTCATTTATTTGTTATGTTTTATTAATCAAGTATTTCTTTATAAACATAGTTTTTTATATTTTTAGATTGATTATCATCTCTTAAATAAACTTTCAAAGAATCCCAAGAACGAACTCGTGAAAATGCGACATATAGTTGTCCATGACTAAAAATATCTTTTCGAAGATCTATTGCAATTTTGTCGAAAGTTTGTCCTTGTGATTTATTTATTGTCATAGCAAATGCCAGTTTTACTGGAAATTGTCTTCTTTTGAAAGTAAATGGATATACATTTTCACAATATAAAGTAATACGATTAAGAAAAACTATTTCTCCAATCTTTTACCTGTTAAAATTTCAGAGCGTAATAAATTATTATTTAAATCTAAAACTAATAATCTGGTACCATTGCATAAACCTTCGCTGATACTAAGATTTCTAATAAGCATGATAATAGTGTATTTTCTTAAGCGTAATTCATAAGGTGGAAGACACGTTGGGTTTAAAGAGTTGAGATACTCTATCGGAATTGTTTCATATATATCTTGATTATCTCCAGTTGTTTCAAGAGTGTCTATACTTGTGTAAACTCTCTCTGTCGTTTCATCCAACAAATTTACTACTTTTTCGTTTATTTCATCAACATTGACATTCCTTGCAGATAATATAACATAATTAGTCATAGTTTTATATTGTTTACGTTTTATAATGTCACCATACATGTCTTCAACCATATTCGAATTTACGTTTGCTATACATTTTTCTGGAATATTGATATTATCTGAAGGATCATTTAAAGAACCATTACCTAAATTTATTAAAAATTGTGCAAATTCTTTTTCTTGTGGTAAAGTTCTCATATTTTGTGTTAATGAAAATATTTTAAATTGCTTCCATAGAATACTAAATTTGATTGATAAATTAATAATTTCAGAACGCGTAGCTTTTTCTTTTATAGGTAATAATTGTCTAAAATCTCCACCAAGAAGAACGATTTTACCACCAAAATATAAATCATTTTGCATTATATCACGTAGTGTTCGATCCATTATTTCTAATATATAGCGTGGTGCCATAGGAGCTTCGTCTATAATGAAAACATCTACAAGTTTTAAATTTTCAGCTTCTTTAGATTGAACTTTAATGTTCGATGTAGAATCGGCGAAAAGAGGTACAGGTAATCCAAAAACTTTGAGTATTGTTTTACCATTTGGAAGTAATGTTGCAGCAATACCGGTAAATGCCATTGTATTAACTATTTTTTCTCTACTTTTAAGTAGATAATACAAGGTTAAATAAAGAGGATAAATAAAAGTTTTACCAGATCCACCTGGACCATTAATATAAAAACAGTTATTACTATTATTACTTGTTGTTGCTATTAAAATAGTATCAACAATTTCTTTTTGTTCTGTGTTTAATTGTTCATATTGTCGCATACCTATCGATGTATCTTCTTCAATCTGTTCGTCATTTATTTCTTGTTCCTCTATTTCTTGTTCCATTTCAGGAAAATTAGCAATATTGGATCCTTCTTTTTGAAGTAAATTAATAACATAATTATAAAGTTTCTTTATTCCTATTATAGGTCCAAATCGTCTTGTATAATCTTCCGACATATCTTTTTTAAATTCATCCCATAATTTTTTCGGATGAACTGGTTGACAATGAATCAAAATTCTTACGAATAAATTACGAAGTCGTCTTGGCATCATCCAAACTTTTGCTTCATTTATTGCACGATATCATTCTTCATCATCTTCTATGAGTCCTAATGCTAAACATGCATCGATAAAAGTTTGATGTATTTCGTTATTAACTGTTTTTAATACTTGAAAACTCGTAGCTCCTTTAACATGTAGTAAAAGTATACGTAAATGAAACAATTCTATTTGAGATGGGCTAACAGAATACATACGACCGATACAATTAAAATATCTTTGACGTTTCTCCCATCGATTAATAGTTCTGCCATTAATTGTAATTTTTTTAAATACATAATGAGATGGAATATCACTATATAAATATTGTTTTGCTTCCTCATCTCGAGCATTTAACTCAAAATAATCTAATAACATTGTTACTCGTTCTACAGCAAATTTTATCGCATTATTATTAATATTCTCATCGATTATCACATTATGTTCGTTTGGTAAATGAACTGGTAAACGGAATATAGCGTGACTTTTTTCTTGCAAAGGTTTGCTTAAAATATGCCAACATGCTTCCACGGGCCCGACATATCGAGCTTCGATAAAATCTTGAATTTCATCATGATTTATTGTTTTATCTACATTTTCTCCAATAACTACAGATGCAGCATCATGACCTTTATAAATATATTTATACAAATATTTTACAGATTGTATACTCGATACTATTTCAACATTAATATGACTATTAAAAAGAAGTAAGAGTGTTGGATTAAATGGAACAACGTATCGATTATCAACAACGTATCGTCCAGGTCTTTCGTATAGTAATCCATTATTTCTTCGACGATATTGTGGATAACCATCTTCATCCATAGTTGTTTCAGATTGAAATGGTTTTGGAAAATGTTTCGAACATTTATCGTTTATTAAACACCAATCTCCACATGGCCCATGAATCATATGTTTCATTACAACATTATGTAATCTTTCATTTTCATTAGGATTAGGAATTTCTGCAGAAATAAATTTATCAACTATTTCAGAATTTGATATCTTACAATTTTGTTTTAATGTAATCAACAAATGTATATGTGGTAATCCACGTTTTTGAAATTCTATTACATAAACGTATGCTAAAACTTCACCAAAAAATTTTTGCCTAACATAACATCGATTAAATAATTCTTTTATTAAATACCCGAGTGCATATATCTGGCCTATCTGCAGGTTGTTGATTTGGAAGTAAATTTTCTTTAATTTCTCGCCAATTTGGGTTACAAGTCATAGTAACAAAGATATCTGGTTTTCCATATTTCAGAACGATAGCCATCGCATCTTGATAATGTTGCAACATATTACGCGGTGAACCCACAAATGTTGATGGAAGTATAATAATTTTTCCAATGTGAGCATCGTTATTATTGGCGGCGTTTGCTAAATAATCAATTAATCCTTGATAAGTCTCAGCTCGTAATTGTTTTTGATTGTATTTACAATAATTAATTCGGTCTTTTTCAACTTTTATATAATTATCTACAAGCCATTGTTATCACGTATAGCTATTCGATATTTTACGTATGCAGCTCTAGTTACTCTTTTATTACTATTCTTGCGTTGTAGATTATCATGCCAACCTTGATTACCATATGGATAATATAATGGATAAATCCATGATTCTACATTTGGATTCATTGTACTGACTTGTTGTAATGTTTTATTATTTTTATTATAAATTGTTACATAAGTTTCTGGAATTTCACCATCTGCCGTAGTAGAAAAAACTGCTGCAACTTCATTTACTTTTTGCACATTATATCGGCCACGATCAATGCCCTTTTTTGTCAAAAATCCCAATTTTAATTCACGTATACTATTATTTTCAGTTATTTGCTGTTGCATTTGAATTTCTTCATGCATCATTCGATAAGATTGTGCAAAAATATTATTCGTACGCATTATATTATCTATTGATTGTAAAATTTCTTCATCAAGATTCGAATTTCGATGTAACCGATATTCTGTCGCTTCATTATTATCTACGATAAAAAGTTGACCATAACTTGGCATTTCGTTAGGTGAGGGATACAATGCAGTATTAATTTGATAATAAATTTGTCCTTGAATTTTAAAACAATAAGGTCCACGTCTTTGCGCACTAAAGTCTGATACGTTTGCATTAAATGACGCGAATGAAAATGTATTATTGTAACCACGAATACGATTATAAAAATGGTTTGATTTTGGATGATTTCCAGTAAATAATTTATAAAGTTCATATGGAGGTTGAGGTAAAGGATTTAATTCAACAGTTCCATGGCTACAATCGTTAAATGAGTTACCTTTATTAGCTATTTTTTCAGAATTAAAATGTTTCGCACCACAATGTTTGCAATATAAATTCATTTCTCCTATGTAATGTTCTACAATATTTTCTAATTGAATAATGTAAGGCGTATTAATGTCCGTGTATTCTTTTTGTAAAGTTCGATTTTTTTCGTTCCACCTTATTTGTTTACTTTTATTAATTATGTTAATAGACGTTGATTTTGATATTTCTTGATCTTTATCTTCTATTATAATATTTTGTGATGGTATTTCATGTAAATTATTACAATTTTCAATCTTATTATTATCCAAGTTTATTAATCCATTTGAGGTGCTAGGTATTGAACAAACAATATTGCTATTTAATGGAGTTTCTATATCTAAGTTTTGAACATTTCTAATTATATTAATATTATCGTTAACATTAAATAATTTTATACCATTATTTATCGCATTAACTTCATTACTATTTTTTATTACATTACAAACATTTGTAATAATTGATGTATTCGCTTGAGATGCAGTGATATCTATTTCACCTACAGAATTTATTACTTGTTTAAATAAAATGGTTGAATCATGAGTATCTATTACTACGTTTTTGGAAAAATTTGCAGAAGTTTGTTTTATATTCGAATAAATTTCATTAGTATTTGATAAATATTGATCATTTTTTTTAGATATTATTCGCTTTTTTTCTCGTCTCTCAGCTTGATATTTTGCTTTTTTTCTCGTTTATTACGTTGATATTCCTCTTCTTCTTCAATCTTTCTTCGAGGCATAATTATTATTTAATTTCGATTAAAAATTTATAAAAATAATAATAATTAATCAATTCGATATTAATTTAATTTAATAATTTAATATAATTATGTAATTATTAATATATAATCAAATTAGTTTTATTATATTTTAATTTGACGTTAATTTAAAAATTAAAAATAATTTTAATTCAACAATTTGATAAAAAGTAATTTTAATTCAACAATCCAAATCAAAGCTAATTTCAATCCAAGTCAATACCAATTATAATCCAAGTCAAAGCCAATTTTAATCCAAGATTAAGCCAATTATAATCTAAGTCAAAGCCAATTTCAATCCAAGTCAAAGCCAATTTTAATCCAAGTTAAAGTCAATTTCAATCCAAGTCAAAGCCAATATCAATCCAAGTCAAAGCCAATTTTAATCCAAGTCAAAGCCAATTTCAATCCAAGTCAAAGCCAATTTTAATCTAAATCAAAACCAATTTTAATCCAAGATTAAGCTAATTTCAATACCAGATTAAGCCAATTATAATCCAAGTTAAAGTTAATTTTAATCTAAGTCAAAGCCAATTTCAATCCAAGTTAAAACTAATTTCAATCCAAGTTAAAGCCAATTTCAATCCAAGTCAAAGCCAATTTCAATCCAAGATTAATGCCAATTATAATCCAAGATAAGGCCAATTTCAATGCAAATCAAAGTTAATTTCAAATCAGGTTAAAATTAATTTCAATTCAAGTTAAAGCCAATTGTAATTAAATAATTAAATAAATGAAATTAAAATTTAATTCAATGTTATGTTTAGCTTATTTTCCACTTAGTTTATTATCCCGTTGGATCTCTGAAAAAGAAAATATTAAATATTAATAATTATGTAAATAATTTAATTTTTTTCTACTATTACGATATTATTTTTAGTTATTTTTTAAAATAATTCGCATATATTAATCATATAATAAATTTGATTTTTAAAATTAAGTTGAATAAAAATTAACTTTGAATAAAAATTAAGTTGAATAAAAATTAAGTTTGATTTAAAGGGGGATAGAAGATGCCGCTACTGACATTTTTCTAAAAAGCTCTTTTCAAGGTGATCTAAAGGTCATTTATGTTTTTTTAAATGGAACTACTATATTTTTTTAATATAAATCAATTTTACGCAAAATCTGTATAAAAAGTTATAGGGGTAGAATAGTCAAAAATGAATAATTTACGAGATATTTTATACTTTAATTCGACATAATCTTACGTAAATTATGAAATATCTCGTAAAATATTCATTTTTCAATCTTACCTTAATACTTTTATGCACAAAATAATAAGAGGAATCGATTGGTGTAAAAAATATCAAATTGTTTAAAAAATGTAGCCGATAGTTATAAATTACATATTTCTTCTTACAAATAACTATGTGTTTTCTTTGCACCAATCGATTCTTCTTATTATTTTGTGCATAAAAATATTAAGGTAAGATCGAAAAATGAATATTTTACGAGATATTTCATAATTTACGTAAGATTATGTCAAATTAAAGTTTAAAATATCTCGTAAATTATTTTCATTTTTTGATCATTCTATCGTTATAATTTTTCATATAGAATATTACGTAAAACCAATTTATATAAAAAATATATAGTAGTTCCATTTAAAAAACATAAATAACATTAAAAAGAGCCTTTTAAAAAAATATCAGTAGCGGCATCTTCTATCTTCTTTCAAGTTAAACAACTCTTTCATTTGAAAAATTTTGTTGTACAATCAAAAATAAAAAAGTTATTTGAAGTGTAAGAGTTAAATAAAACATCTTGTATATATACAAGATGACTCATTTTAATTTAGCCATTTAAATATTAAAAAAATGTTTTAAACGAAAGTCTTTTTACTTCGAGAAGGACATAAGCTAATATCATTGGTGTTGAGGAGAGAGAGAGAGAGAGAGAGAGAGAGAGAGAGAGAGAGAGAGAGAGAGAGAGAGAGAGAGAGAGAGAGAGAGAGAGAGAGAGAGAGAGAGAGAGAGGGAGAGGGAGAGGGAGAGGGAGAGGGAGAGGGAGAGGGAGAGGGAGAGGGAGAGGGAGAGGGAGAGGGAGAGGGAGAGGGAGAGGGAGAGGGAGAGGGAGAGGGAGAGGGAGAGGGAGAGAGAGAGGGGGGGAAAGAGAAAGGGAAGAGAAAGGGGAAGAGAAAGGGAATGCGTGTGCAATAAACTCCGGTTTGCGGGTACCGAAACTAAGGGGGCAATAATTGCGCTTTTCTCGCTTTCGTATTTTGCGCGGCTTCGCGCGGCGCCGCCGGTGCGCCAATCGCCACCGCGCGCCGTAGCGCGCTTTCCCGCGCTCGAAATACCGTCGCTGTTAAAATCGTCGTTAAACACAAACAAACGATGATAACAAACGGTTTTGTCCTCCGACTCTCCAGAGGATTCCATATCGCCACGTAACGAAATCAAAAGTTCGTTGATTTTCGGAACCTTCTCGAAGGTCGGCGGGATAAAGCCGTTTGCCCGTCGAACAAACACTCTCTTGTCTTGAGGCCTTCTGTGCGGATCGATAACGAGCGTTCTCTAAAAAGTACTTTGTACCGCGCTTTTTCGCGGGCAATACTCTTGTTCTCGTTGTTGCACTTCTTGCAACTGCGCTCCGCGTCGGCGCGACCTTAGTTCGTCGCGCAAAAACTCTGTAAATTACATTCTGTAAATATAGTGCTGTTTATTTTGTGTAAAATCAAGTCTTCGATTTTTTTGTGTCGTCAGTCTGTGTGCATACCTGACTTTATCGTGTGCGCGCGTTACCGCTATGACTACTCTTTAAAGATTCCGAACATCTTTTGGTCCTTCGAGCCGGATATTTTCGCGCTTCCGTCGCAGCCAGCATTCGTGTACGTAGTTGTCAGCGGTGGGTATGGACAACGACGATATGGAGCAGATGATCGATGACCAGCACGAGATCTACGGGCGTATATCGCGGTCCCTCGATAACCTTCGGAAGATCGGGCCAAGTTGTCCGTAGACAGCGTTCACGCTGCTATACGCCTCCTGGACGAGAAGTGGAGCGCGTTCACCGAACAGCACAAGCAGCTTCGTGCAGACTTTTGGAAGGAGCTGAAAAAACATGCGTATCAGACGGAGGATTTCTTCAGTCTCGTGGAGGTCGCGTATATTCAGCAGCGCACCGACCTTGGCGAGATGGAGCGGAGACTTACCGCACCGACGGAGATAGTACCTGCCGAACGGGTGCGAGACATTACATCGTCGCGCAAACCACTGCCGCGGATGCAGCTTCCTCAGTTCTCCGGCAAGTTTGAAGACTGGCCGTCTTTCCGCGACCTCTTCCGATCAATGGTGACTGAGGAGCCCTCCTTGTTAAAGGTCGATCAGCTTCAATACCTGAAGACCAGTGTGAAAGGTGACGCCGAACATTTGATCAAAAACCTACCTACCACGGAGGACAATTTCGAGCGCGCCTGGGACATGCTGAGCTCCCACTTTGAAAACAAGCGGCTCTTGGTAAGATCATACCTTAATGCCTTCACGTCGCTGCAACGGATGAAGACGCCCTCAGCCGCTGGACTCCGCCGGATCTTCCACTGCGTCCTCACGACCGTCGGAGCTTTGGAGGGCATCGATAGGCCGATCAGCAACTGCACCGACCTCTTCGTGCACCTGGTAGTGGGACTCCTGGACAGCGAGACCAAGCGCGAGTGGGAGAGCTCGCTCGGGAAGTCATCCGAGCCCCCCTCGTACGACACGCTCCGCGAGTTCTTGCAGGAGCAGCTGATGACGCAGGACGTCCTCCTAGCAGTCGACGCAGAGGCGCCTAGTAAGCCGTCCAAGCCGGAAAGGTCTAGCCGCTCAGCTCGTGCCAACCATGTCGGAAGCAGGGCCAGACTCGAACCGCAGCTGCCCCCTGTGCAAGAAAGAACACTTTATCGCATACTGCGATACCTATAAGAAGAAGACGGCTCAGGAGAGACGAGAACTAGTGGGGATTCACCAGCGTTGCTGGAACTGCCTCGGACGACATCTTTTGAGTGCCTGCTCGTCGACTAAAGTGTGTAGCAAGTGCTCGGGTCGGCACCACACGACCTTGCACGAGTCGTTCGCCGTCGCCGCTTTGACAGCCAGTGAACCCAGTGCATCCGCGACAGTGAATGTGGCCGAACGTCCTCCCGCGGAGTGCGGACCGGTGTTGCTCGCGACCGCCCGCGTCCTAGTGGCTGACCGCGCCGGAACCCGTCACGTCGTGCACGCGCTAGTCGACACCGGGGCCGAGACATCGCTGATCGCCGAGTCCTTGGCGCAGCGGCTTCGCCTGCCGCGAACTCCGTCTTCGGTGGCCATCTTCGGGGTGGGTGGCGTCCAGTTGGGTGTCTCCCGCGGTCGGGTCGCGCTCTCCGTGGCCTCTCGCGACGGACAATTCGCGCTCGCCGTCTCAGCGCTCGTGCTGCCGCGTCTCGCCGTGTACAGCGGCCCGTCGGAAGGCAGGGCGCGTTCGTGGTCTCACCTCGACGGCTTCAACCTCACGGATCCTGATTTTCGCCGCCAAGACCTCGTGGAACTGCTTCTCGGTGCCGACGTGTATTTGGACCTAGCCTTACCGGACCTCCTCCGCGGATCACCGCGCGAACCGGGTGCCCAGCTGACTCGCTTCGGCTGGGTGTTGATCGGCTCCGTTGGGGTCGCCCACGCCGCGACTACCGTGTCGTCGGTGCAGTGCTCAGCCGTCGACGAACTCAGTGACTTAGTGCGCCGCTTCTGGGAAGCGGAAGAGCCTCCACGCGCCCCATTACCGCTGACCGCCGATGAAACTGAGTGCGAGGAACACTTCTCGCGTACGTACGAGAGACTGACCGATGGACGCTACCAGGTGCGCCTACCTGTGCGCCAAGAGCTGCCCGATCTGATCTCCACTCGCCGCGCCGCGTCACGTCTCCTGGAGGTCATGACGCGTCGGTTCTCTCGCGACCATGATTTCGGTGACAAATACCGCCCCTTCATGAGCGACTACGCCGCGCTCGGACACATGTCGCCGGTCACCGATTCACCGTTGGCTCCCAGGACACCGCTCTACTACCTGCCGCATCACGGTGTTCTACGAGGCTCCGGGTCCGAGGCCAAGATTCGCGTGGTCTTCAACGGGTCATCGCGCATCAGGGCCGGTGCGTCACTCAACGCCTCACTTCACGTTGGACCGAACCTGCTGCCGGCGCTGTCAGATGTCCTTACACGTTGGCGCCGCTTCCGCTACATCTTCGTCGCCGATGTGGAGAAGATGTACCGGCAAATCGCGGTACATCCTGCGGACCGCGATCTCCAGCGTATCCTGTGGGGAGAAGAGCAGACATCAGAATATCGCCTCAACACCGTGACATACGGGCTGGCTAGCGCGCCGTATCTCGCTATACGTGTGTTGCATCAACTCGCGGAGGACGAGAGGGAGAGGTTCCCGTTCGCGGCCGACGCGATCAGATAACACGTATATACATGGACGACGTCCTTACCGGAGCGGACGACGTGGTGACAGGTCACCAATTGGCAGAGCAGATGTCAGCGCTTTGCATGACGGGCGGCTTCCCTCTGCGAAAGTGGGCCGCAAACCATGAAGCGCTCCTGAAGGACGTTCCTCTCGAGCACCGTTTGCAGAACACCATCGGCGCTCAGATGCCGTCGATCGAGCATTCCGTCCTTGGGCTGCGCTGGAATCCGACGAGCGACGACTTTGCGCTCGCTATCCAACGGGCTCCACACATCACGCCCACGAAGAGGTCGATCCTTTCGCAAACGGCGCGTCTCTTCGACCCGCTGGGTTGGTTGGCTCCCATCATAATACGAGTCAAACTTTTGGTGCAAACTGCGTGGATCTAGCATCTCGACTGGGACGCTCCGCTAGCCGAGAAGGAAGCCGCCGCATGGACCCAACTGGCGGAGGAGCTGCCGCTGCTGGAAAGGATCCGACAGCCGCGCTGGTTTGGCTGCGAAAACCACAGGGGCACTCTGCAGCTCCATGGGTTCGCAGACGCCTCGGAGCTCGCCTATGCCGCCGTCATCTACTTGCGGGCCGGCGACGACGTCCCTGTCATCAACCTGGTCGCCGCTCGAAGGTCGCGCCGCTGAAGCGAGTCTCGCTCCCTCGCTTGGAGCTCTGCGCCGCAGCCCTGCTGGCCAAACTGGCCGAGCACTATCGTAGCCTCCTGGATCTGCCACCTTCGGCGGTACACCTGTGGTCAGACTCCACGGTCACGCTCAGCTGGGTGCGCGGCCATCCTGCAAGGTGGAGTACATACGTGGCAAACCGAGTCAGTGAGATTCAGAGAATTAACCCAAACGCCACCTGGCGCCACGTACCTGGTCGGGAGAATCCAGCCGACTGCGCTTCCCGGGGAGTTTCGCCGAGTGAACTACTGGATCATCCGCTGTGGTGGCATGGTCCGTGTTACCTCCGGGAGCCTCAAACGACCTGGCCGACGGATCTTAGGCTCATCGACGATGAGGACCTGCCGGAGCGACGTCTGCCTCGATGCCTCGCGGCCGCCCAGGAACGTGAACCTGACGAATTCTTGCGATTCTCGAGCCTTCGCCGCCTGCTTCGCGTCTCGGCGTGGCTATGGCGTTGGCGAAAACATCGGCTATGCGCCGCAAACCAAGAAGCCGCACCAGTGCCCTTTGCTGCTGAAGAGCTGGAGGCGGCCCTCGCTCGCTGGATCCGAGTGGTCCAACGTATGGCTTTCCATTCGGAGCTGGTGGACCTACGTGCAGGAAGACCGCTGCCGGGTCGCAGCCCACTTCGCAAATTGAACCCGATGACGGACGCTGAGGGCATTCTGCGGGTTGGAGGACGCCTGAAACACTCGCTCCTCGACGAGGATCAACGTCACCCTATGCTATTACCTTCGGAGTCTCACCTGACTTACCTGGTGAAAGACGCCTGTCACCGACGTACGCTGCACGGAGGGGTCCAATCCACCTTGGCGAACGTCCGGCAGCGCTTTTGGATCCCGAGGGGCCGTCAGTTGGTGCGTCATCACATCCACCGATGTCCTCCATGCGTGCGATGGCGGGCGGCGACCATGCAGCCTATGATGGGGAACCTGCCGAGGGAGCGTGTCACCCCGAGCCGGCCATTCCAGTTCACCGGCGTGGACTTTGCTGGACCTGTCTGGCTTCGAACCTCGAGAGCCCGCGGACACAAGGCCTACAAAGGTTTCCTCGTAGTATTCGTTTGTTTCAGCTCCCGCGCTGTGCACTTGGAGGTCGCCAGCGATTACTCCGCCGACGCCTTCCTGGCAGCATTCCGTAGGTTCGTGTCGCGCCGCGGACTGTGCACTATCGTGCACAGTGACTGCGGCACGAACTTCGTAGGCGCAGACAGGCAGCTACGGGAGCTCTTCAGGGCAGCCGGCCGCGAGGCTCTCACAATCATCGGGCGCCTCGCCGACGAGGGAATCCAGTGGTCCTTTAACCCACCTTCAGCACCCCACTTTGGCGGCCTTTGGGAAGCGGCCGTGAAAAGCGTGAAGCACCACCTGTGCCGGACAATCGGCGAATCAAAGCTCACCTTCGAGGAGCTCACTACGCTCCTTGCCGAGGTCGAAGCTTGCCTTAATTCAAGGCCGCTCCAGGCCTTGAATTAAGGCAAGCTTCGACCTCGGCAAGTCCGACGATCCCGAGGACCTCGGCGTCCTCACCCCGGGGCACTTCCTGGTGGGTGGCCCCCTGCTCCCCATCCCGGAACCGTCATTGGTGGATGTGGGCCCCAACCGACTGAGCCGATGGCGTCTACTGCAGCAGATGCGCGACCACCTGTGGCAGCGTTGGGCCAGGGAGTATCTCCAGGCACTGACCCCTCGGCCAAAGTGGTGGGTCAACCGCGGAGCCATCCATGAGGGACAGCTCTGCCTGGTGAAAGGGGAGAGCACGCCGCCGTGCCGCTGGCCGCTCGCTCGAATTACTCGGCTGCACACCGGAGACGATGGCCGCGTCCGCGTTGTTAAGGTCCGGACCTCCGTCGGTGAACTGACGCGCCCGGTCGTCAAGATCGTGCCACTTCCGCCGATGACCTCCGCGGATACGAAGCCGTCGATATAGAGCACGTGCTCCGCGTCTCCTCCGCGCCGATCGTGCCTTCCGCGTGTGCATAGAACTGTAAATAAAAATGTACATAGTTCCTGTTCCGTCAAATTAAATTGGCGATATTACTATCGTTTTACGCGTACTTACATGTCCTCTGTCAAAGTCTCCATCTCCGAACAATTCTCACTTCTCGCGGCGCGTTGCACATGGAGCTCCTCATGATATAAATACAAGGGTATGCTCTTCCGATGGACGAATTTAGGACATTCTTGCGCAGCAGCCTGCCTACGTCACATTCGTACAGCCTCGGCTACGTTCGGATCACTTCGGCCCGATAAAATATGGCTGTTGCAGGCATACAAACGCGTGGTTGTTGACGTTGTTGTTGCTTTTTACATTGTGTGTGCTGTGCGCTGTGACAATGAGTGCTTGTGCAGTGAAAGGTTGCAACAATTCTTACCGAAAAGGAATAACAATAGAAGGAAAGCCAGTGAAATATTTTAGGTTTCCCAAAGATGACGCAATTGCTGCAAAGTGGCGTGAAGTGTGCAAAAATGAAGTAAATACGACTTATGGTAAGAGTCAGTTATTTCATATTAACGTATTAGAAAAAATTAATAAGTCACAATCAGTTACAATCTCTTATAATAATTTAATCTGCAGTATAAAATAAAAGGTGTTAAACGTGTACGCGATAGTTAACTTTATTAGCCCAAGGCGAACTCCAACCGAGAAATTATTTTTTTTGGCGAATTTCACAAACAAATTTCGTATTATTTAATCCGATTCTTAAACCTTATCGAGAACATAGAGTCATAGTTCATGTTTTGAAGTCGAATCTAAATTTATATTAGAAGTCAAAATGTCAATAAATTGATGTGAATGTAACATACAGTTTATTTTGTTTAGGGAGGATATGTTCTAAACACTTTGATACATTGTGCTACGACAAGCCTGCACAGCAGATTACTTTGCAATATTCTCCTTTAAGAGGACGAAAGCTAAGATTGGATGCAATCCCCACATTGCATTTATTTGAGGAATCGCATGTGGTTCAAGAATTTGATGCATGTGTCGAAGATGCACCTAAGATGACTGCTAAATCCCAACCCGCAGCATTGGATAGCATTGCAGGAGATGCAATAATAACAACAGCTACTGTAGATTATCCTACGATAGTGTAAGTTCAAATTGTATTCTTTATTTCATTATTTTTTATTAAAAATAAATCAAGTCAAAATTTATAAAAAAGAAATCAAATATATATTTAAATTTTATGATATTTTATTTATATTTAGATGATTAATTTTTATATACTTTATGTATTTATATATTTTATATACAAATATAATAAATAACTAGGCAAACAAGAGTCAACGCGCGGATGGATTTTGCCTATGATAAGAAATTAAATTTAAGTTTTGTGCACAAAGCACATTACTTGGTATTTCACCAAGTATTAAAATAAATTAATTGGTCTTAATTTTGAGATTTATTTAATAAAAATTCCTCTGTACCCTCCTAAAGATATAGGCGAGAAAAATATCGAGGCGAGAGTCTAAGTCGGGAATCGAACCCGAGACCTTTCGTTTGCAGAACGAATGCTCTTCCAACTGAGCTACTTAGTCTCATATCTCGATACCTCGATATTTTTTCTCGTCTATATCCTCAGGGGGGGTGCAGGGAGGTTTTTATTAAATAAATGTCAAAATTAAGATCAATTAATTAATGTTAATACTTGGTGAAATACTAAAAAGTAATGTGCTTTGTGCACAAAAATTAAATTTAATTTCTTAGCATACGTAAAATTCATCCGCGCGTTGGCTTTATTTGTTTAATTATTTATATTTGTATACAAAATATATAAATATATAAAGTATATAAAAATTAATCATCTAAATATAAATTAAATCTTATTTGCCTAGTTATTTATTATATTTGTATTTATATACCGAGAGCCTTTAATTTTTATACTTATTATACTTTATATATTTTTGTATATTTTAACGCAATCGATATATCATATAGTGATTTATATTTATTTCATGATATACTTTCAGAAAAAATCTACAACTGGAGTTGGCGAAAACGAAGGAGGCGCTTATGCAGTCCGAGAAAAGGGTAGAAAATCAGATGAAAGAAAAAGTTCATGAAAATATGTACAGAATACTGAAGCAAGTATTTACGCCAGGGCAGATTAAAATGCTGCTCAATCCACAGAAGAAACGTGTCGTCTGGTCTTCCGAAGATATTGCAAGTGCGATATCACTAAGAAGCATTAGCCCGAAGGCTTATCGGTATTTGCGAAACGTTATAAAAATACCGCTCCCTGGTCTGTCAACGATCCGAAGGTGGGCAAGTCAAATAAAAATAAATGTGGGTGTGTTAACTCCTATATTACATTGCATGGAATTCAAGGGTAGGGGCATGCAAAAGTTTGAAAAATTAGTGGTCCTAACATTTGACGAAATTTATTTAAATAATAAAATAGCTATAGAAAAAGAGACACAACAAGTGGTAGGGCCACACAAAACTTGTCAGTGTGTTATGGTTAGAAGTTTATTTTCTAATTGGAAACAACCCGTCTATTATTGTTATGATACAGCGATGACCAAAGAGACTGTCTTTAATATTATAGCATGTCTTTATAACATAGAATATACAGTTGTTGCTGTAGTAAGCGACATGGGTCCGGGTAATATGGCTTTGTGGGCTGAATTAGAAATCGGGATTGCACCTAAAAACTCTTTTTTCCAGCATCCTTGTAACGCTGATTTAAGAGTTTATGTGTTTGCAGATGCACCGCATTTGTTGAAACTGCTAAGGAATCACTTCCTCGATCAAGGATTCAACATAGATGATCGTCTAATAGATAAGAAATGTATCGAAAAAGTATTAGCGATAAATGTTAAAGATTTAAAAGTCGCATTTACGATATCGCAATATCACTTAGATGTCAAAGGATCCGAGCGACAAAAAGTCCTTCCTGCTGCCCAATTATTGTCAAATAAGACAGCTTGTGCGATT
This sequence comes from Prenolepis imparis, assembly GCF_030444845.1. Classification (NCBI taxonomy): domain Eukaryota; kingdom Metazoa; phylum Arthropoda; class Insecta; order Hymenoptera; family Formicidae; genus Prenolepis; species Prenolepis imparis. Next base: position 19,524,029 of record NW_028141165.1, on the reverse strand, counting down.
GAATGGTGTGGGCAGAAACATTATTTAGAAAATACAAATTGGAAAGAAACATCTAATTTTATAAAATTATGCAATAATTGGTTTGATGTTTTTAATTCTTCGAATATGTATGGTAAACACGAAGGTAAAAATGCGTATGGCATTGATTTACAAAAACAAAATACGATTTTGTACGAAATGACGGATCTCATGCACAAAATAAAAATCGGAAAGCATAAAAAATTACTATTATTCCAAAAAGGAATTATTGTTAGTAATAATTCATTAGAACAATTGTTCATATATTTAAAAGAAAAGTATTCCGATGAAAATTTTGTCATGAAATACGTTATCACGAGGCGTCTGAATCAGGACTTACTTGAACATTTTTTTTCCTTTATTCGGGCTACTGGATGTGCATACGATCACCCCACGGCATTAGATTTTAAGTATAGGCTTAAAAGATATATTTTAGGAAGACACTCGTCTAATCTTTTTTGTAGAACTTCTAATGTAACAATAAGTGAATCAGATGTGTCTTATTTCATGTCTCCACTAAGTACCAAAGAATCTTTGGTACTACGTACTGAAAGTTCTTCGGTACTAAATGGAGACACGAAACAAGATACATTTGACGAGCAAGTCTTAAGCAATATGTTGGCTCCATATATTGTTCAAGAAGAGCCATCACATTTTGCTGAAGAATTGTTTGCAAATTATGTCGATGATGAAAATGATGATCCTCCTCTATGCGATTTAAGTTCGTTTAACATGTCTGTTGAACAAGAACAACTTTTAACATCGTTAGATGAGTTGGATGTCATTGACACCATAGAAGATGAAGGTTTAAAATATCTCGCTGGCTACGTAGCCTATAGATTTAAACATAAATATCCTAATTTAGGTACAAAAACGTGCTTCTTGCCAGTTAATGTAGCCAGTCTAAATAATGATGTGGACTGGCTACAGTTTATTTCACGTGACAATTGTATATATCCATGTAAAGAACTGTTAGAAACTGCGCGCGTTATGAATATAGAATTCATTAAATTCCACGGTTCGTTACTTTCTAAAGATAAATTTATTTTTAATACATTGGCGGCAACAATAACAACTTTAATACATCCTATTAAAATCCCTAAAGAGGTAATATTATGTTTAGTAAGAAGTCGAACGTACATTCGTGTACGTGAAATAAATCGTACGATTTCAATACAAAATAGAAGTAGACAGAAAAAAAAATTGTCAAAATTTATTAATAATAAAATTAAATAAAAAGATATTATATACATGTAATTATACATACATAAATGTAAACAATAGTTTTCCTTTCCATTCATAAATCCTCAATTTTTCAAGTAAAGTACTAAAATTTTATTTATTTCCATTTCAGCTAATTTTTACTTTATTTCACTTCATGTGTTTTGCAAAAAATATACATACATAAACAATAAAACTGCTACATTAATGCTACTGAAAAATAGTACAATTAATTTATTAACAATTCATTTTTAATTAATAATTTCAATGTATCCAATATTGTTTATAATGTATTCCGAGATTAATTTTAGTTTAGCTAATTTATAAACTGATGTGGCACTTTTTATTTATCACTCTTGTGAGCCTTTCGTTTATTCCATAATTACATTGTTTATTGTTCATTTAATTATTTATTATATATTTTATTTTACTGATTGTCCCAAGTGGCGATGGATCTTACCCATCGTATGTATGCAGGTAATGAGCTGCCAATTATTAAATATCGATAAGAAGAGAGAGAAGATTACTCATTATTAAAACTGTGCAAAATTTTGTTAATAAAATTGAAATAAAATTATTTTTCATCTTTCTCTACGTGTACTTGGCAAGCTAAGCATAAGCGCTTCGAATTTGACGCCTAATGATGACGTAGTCAGGCTGCAATTCTCATTGGTTAGCTGGCGTTACCATGCGCAAGAGCATACCCTTGTATTTATATCATGGAGCTCCTAACCGCAATCTGTCAACGCGCGATTGCCCACGACGCACGCACCCCCATCGGCGATTGTGTCAACGCGTCGATCAAACAGGGCTGATAATCGATTCGAGTCGATAAAGTCGATCGTCGTGCGTATCTCGACGAGGCGGGCAGGATGTTGAGAAGAGAGAGAGAGAGAGAGAGAGAGAGAGAGAGAGAGAGAGAGAGAGGGGAAGAGAAAGGGGAAGAGAAAGGGAATGCGTGTGCAATAAACTCCGGTTTGCGGGTACCGAAACTAAGGGGGCAATAATTGCGCTTTTCTCGCTTTCGTATTTTGCGCGGCTTCGCGCGGCGCCGCCGGTGCGCCAATCGCCACCGCGCGCCGTAGCGCGCTTTCCCGCGCTCGAAATACCGTCGCTGTTAAAATCGTCGTTAAACACAAACAAACGATGATAACAAACGGTTTTGTCCTCCGACTCTCCAGAGGATTCCATATCGCCACGTAACGAAATCAAAAGTTCGTTGATTTCGTATCGGAACCTTCTCGAAGGTCGGCGGGATAAAGCCGTTTGCCCGTCGAACAAACACTCTCTTGTCTTCAGGCCTTCTGTGCGGATCGATAACGAGCGTTCTCTAAAAAGTACTTTGTACCGCGCTTTTTCACGGGCAATACTCTTGTTCTCGTTGTTGCACTTCTTGCAACTGCGCTCCGCGTCGGCGCGACCTTAGTTCGTCGCGCAAAAACTCTGTAAATTACATTCTGTAAATATAGTGCTGTTTATTTTGTGTAAAATCAAGTCTTCGATTTTTTTGTGTCGTCAGTCTGTGTGCATACCTGACTTTATCGTGTGCGCGCGTTACCGCTGTGACTACTCTTTAAAGATTCCGAACAATTGGTTTGATCTTGAATAGTCATTTGAAGATCACATAAAATCACCTTTAATTTTTTAAATAGAAACTCCAATTTTTCAATGCATATTCTTGTAGTTTATCTCAAGAACGTTCCAAAACACTATAATAAAGTATTTTTTCATTATAAGTACTTCTTGAATTATGAGACTTAAAGTTTACAGTATTTTGATATAAAATACAAAATATCTTGTCAAACATTCAATTTTCGATAATCTTACCTTAATATTTTTATGCATAGAATAATGAGACCAATCAATTGGCCTAAAGAAAACATAGTTGATTAAAAAAAAATATGTTATAAATTATATACTTTTTTTAAAAATCTATTATGTGTTCTTTTTTTACAAGATTATCGAAAACTGAATGTTTTACAAGATATTTTATATTTTATGTTAAAATACTATAAACTTTAAGTCTTATAACTCAAAAAATACTTAATGAAAAAATACTTTATTATAATGTTTTGCAAAGTTCTCGAAATAAACTACAAGATTATGTAATAAAAAATAAAGAGTTTCACTTAAGAAATTGAAGATGACCTTCGCGTAACCTTGACAACACTCTTCAAGATCATATTAATATTATGTCACTTACAACTTTTGTATGAAACATTTTTCAATAAAATTATTGATTTGCGAGATATAGCATATAAACTGTATACATATATATATATATATATATATATATATATATATTATTCTCATTACTTTCTGGACACACTACGTATGTATATACATAAGTACATAAATATATACAATATATGTATAAATAAAATATAATTATAATTATATCCAACTTTCTTTTTACGTGGTGAATATATTCTGCATAAAAAATCACGTTATTTCGAAAATCACGTAAAAAATGAATGAAAAAATTTTTTTTCTATATAGTTCATTATCATACGATATGCATTAACTGTATTGAAATCTTACTTAAGCCAATTGCATCACAAAAAACTTTATAATGTAATATACATACATGTTAATATAACAATGGATTATATTTTACTTTTTTAAAATCTGTTAATAATATATAAAAATTTTTAATAAAATAATATATACAAGATGTTTTGATAAAGATGAGAGATGATGAGCTATCTCTCATGAATATGTATATAATAAGAAAAAATAAATATAATTCCATAAATTCTTATTTTTTTCTAAAATTTATTTTTATTAATATACTTATCTTTAAAATTAAACTTTAAAAAATAAAATAAACGTATTTATATATGTATATCGACGAAACTGGCAAATTGATCATTATTAACTTATTGTCATACAGACTCTGTATGATAATAAGCTAATAAAGATCAATTTGCCAGTTTCGTCGATATATATGTATAAATACGTTTATTTAATTTCTCCACTGGCGACATAAAATTACTCTTAAATTTTTAAAAAATAAAATTTTTATAATTTCATAAATCTATTTCATTTTATTAAATTTTAATATAATCAATGCTATTTTGTATTATTTCATATTAAAAAATGCATCATAAAAAAATCTAAAGAACTTATGAGATTATTTTTCTATTCTATATGATTAACCTTTATCGAAACATCTTGTATATGATTAATCAAACAAAATTTTATTTTATTATACAATTTATTCGTCTATATAGTTTATTTAAGATATTCATTTTAATATAATAATATGAGGGGATATATATCTCTAATTAAAAAAAATTTTCATTAATTCCTTATTAAGGGGATGCTGGAGTGACGGCCGAACTCCGACGGGTTAGCGCCCTCATCTAAGCGGAATTAAAATTGTCGGTAATTACCGACAATTTTAATTTCGCTATTATCGACAATAATATACAGGGTGTCCGGTAATAGTCGCATCAACCGTCGTGTGCAGATTCCTGGGATCATTTGGAGACGATTTTTCCTCAGCGAATATGTCGAGGGAGGTCATTATTTTTTGCATGTTTTCAATTTTTGCCATCATGTATCTTTGTAACTAAGCCTTAAATTAAAATTCTATTAAAGTAAACTCTACCTAAAATTAACTGAAGAATGTGAATTTATTATTATTTTATTTCCACAAGGCTTAGTTTGCGAAAAACCCTTTATTTTCAATCGCTTATAACTCGAAAATTATTGGTGTCTCGACATTTTTGCTGAGGAAAAATCGTCTCCAAATGATCCCAGGAATCTGCACACGACGGTTGATGCGACTATTACCGGACACCCTGTATATGTATAATAGATTTACATGCATGTTATAAAAAGTATTTCGAATTGTGTTCAACATATATTAAAATCAAAAAACATTTTATATTTTTACTGTTATATCGTTACGCACGCGTTTAATTTATCCAAGCGTATCAATGACAGTAAAACATATACATGTATAAATGTGTGTCTTATCTTTATCACATAGTTTGAACACAATTTAAATATTGTTTATATATATATTGCTTATATATTGACATGCAATTCTTATATATATATAGGAAGAATAGAGATGTAAGAATATGTACCGGATGTTTAAAATAAGTGTTACCAATTTTTATCTCTAAAAATATTTGTAGAAAAAAATGTTTCAAATAAAAGTTTTAGTATCTCAACGGGGGCATAGTTGATGTCATAGAAATGTTTGTAAAAGGCAATTTTCAAGCTTATTTTGGTCAATTTGATTATTTTATATAGAATTATTCTAAGCGTTTATGTAAATAGATTTTTTGTATTCTGCATAAAAAATATTCTGCATAAAAAATATAAGGAAAAGTAGCCAATAATTGAACAGTTTACGAGATATTTCACATAATCTAACATATTTTTGATATAAAATACAAAATATTTCGTAAAATATTTAGTTTTCAATAATCTTACTTTTATGTATAGAATAATTAGACGAATCAATTGGTATAAACAAACACATTGTTGTTTTTACGAAAAAATATATAGCTGCATGTTGCAAATTGTATATTTTTTCTTAAAAATAACTATGCGGATGAAGACGAAAAAATCTTTGAAAAAGAAGAAGAAACGAATACTGCCTGTGGCGAAGTGTGGTGGTATCTTGCCAATTTTACCATTGTTGGGAGTTCTCGGTTCGTTGGCCGGTGGAGCAGCGGGAGTCGCAAAGGCTGTGAATGATAGCAAGGCTGCGCAATGTCAGCTTGAAGAAATGCAACGTCATAATCGCGCTATGGAAGGTCGTGGAGTTTATCTCGCTCCATACAAGCATGGACAGGGATTCTCAACTAAGAAAAAAAAAGTCAAAAAAAAATCGCTAAAAATGCCTGTGGGTGTAACAACTAATGTACAATTGCAACAACTGGCAAGACGTATGCGTATACCATTCTTTAGAGGTGTTTTCATGCGCAATAATTTACCGATAAGCGGTATACGACAAAATGAAAGCGGTATTGTAAATTTGGATGACGTTGATGGTTCCGGTACCCATTGGGTGGCATATGTAAAGAGAGGAAATCGAGCAATATATTTCGATAGTTTTGGCAATCTTCAACCACCCAAAGAATTGGTGCAATATTTAAATGTTACGAAAATAGAATACAATCACACATCCTATCAAAATTATAATCAGAATAATTGTGGACAATTGTGTTTACGATTTCTTCAAACGACTGATATAAAGCCTGTCAATCCATCATCACGATTCAGTTTGACAACATGTCGCTAACACTAACGTTGACTGGCAAAAGTAGCGTTCTCGCTGTAAGCTACTTTCCAGCTATAGATTTATCGAATGGCGATTATGAGCTCGGTTTAACAGATTTTGAAACTTATCATACGATACCGAATGTAAATTCTAAGAATAATAAATTTTACTTTGATAACGATGACAAAGAAATTACGATACCCGAAGGATCATACGAAATACAAGCTATAGATGAGTATCTGAGACGTGCAATTTCACAATATCCTTCCAATAAAGAGCAGAATGAAGATGCAATAGCGCTTCGCGCCAATCATAATACTCTAAAGAGCGAAATCAAATGCATCTATAGAATAAATTTTAGTAACCAGACAGCATTGGATCGCTGTTGGGATTCTCGTCGAATCGTATATTGCAACCTCACAAATGGTATGATTCGGATTTACCTATAAATATTATTAGCGTGAATATTATCCGTATAGAATGTAGCGTCACCACTGGTGCGTACAGTAATGACAAGCGCGTACACACGATACATGAATTTTCACCGAGCGTGCCGCCAGGATATAAGATATCGGAAACGCCTGCACAGATCATTTATCTCCCGATCGTCGTACGGAACATTACTGATCTAACGATACGCATTGTTGATCAAGAAGGACGATTGTTGGATTTTCGAGGAGAGGAAGTTACTGTAAGATTGCACGTACGGCGTCGACAAAATTAGCGTGTGATGCTCGTGCTAAATGATACGGAGCACGTGAGAGACAATAATTTTACGAGGGACAATACTTTTGCGAGAGCAGCTGCGGCGGCGGTAGTGAGCGACAATAATCAGAGATCTCGTTACACTAAAAAGAAACTCAGCGCATTGAATCGCGAATTTTTAAAATCATTGGGATTCATCGTACGAAAAGATGATTGATATTTTGAATATTGATGGTTAACCAGTCTTTAATGATCGTATTGTCAAGGTTGAGACACATACGTACAATCCATACGCCAACTCATCGCTTGGACATAGCGATGAGATACGGATACCTATACATCACCAGGATTTGTACACGTTACCGTGCGAAAGCTTTCTGTATGTTGAGGGAAAGTTGACGGTATCTAAAATAGATGCAAATGAAACGCTGGTATTGGCAAATAACTGCGTTGCATTCATGTTTGATGAAATTCGATATGAACTCGATGGTGTGGAGATTGATCGCAACAGAAACGTTGGAATAACTTCAACGTTGAAAAATTATGTCTCTTTAACTACCGAGAGAAGTAAAATCTTGAAGAATGCCGGGTGGGATATGACGCATAATGGATCATGTGATGATAGTTGCATGTTTAACTTTTGCGTACCGCTCAACATGTTGTTGGGATTTTGCAAAGATTACAAGCAAGTTGTGATTAACACTCGCCATGAATTAATTTTGATACGTTCGCGCAACGACAACAATTGTCTGTATGGACGTGCGGAAGCTGATATTGAATTGATCAAGATACAATGGCGTATGCCGCATGTAATATTGAACGAAATCAATAAACTATCCTTGTTACGAACATTGGAAAGCGGGCGATTCTTAAACATGAGTTTTCGCTCTTGGGATCTGTACGAATTTCCGCTGTTACATAGTACGCTGTTACCAAGCATTCGTGGACTGTGAAAAACGCCTCTCAGCTGGAAAAGTCGCGATATGTGATTTTTGCACTGCAGACTGGTAAAAAGAATGTTATGACAAAAGATAATACTACATTCGATCATTGTAAATTAGCCAACGTTAAGCTATATCTAAACTCGGAATCTTATCCCTACGATGATTTAAATTTAGATTTCGATAAAAATGGTCGATTCTGTATGATATGTACTCTCGTTTTCGCAAATCTTATTACAGGTGTGATATTGAAAATGTACTAACTATCGCAAAATTTCTACATTGCGGTCCTCTCGCAGTTATTGATTGTTCGCGACAAAATGAATCTGTCAAAAATTCTACCGTGGACGTGAGAATAGAATTTGAATGTAAGGAAGATGTACCGGCAAATACTACCGTCTATTGTCTCATTTTGCACGATCGTGTTGTCGAATATTGTCCGTTGACCAACATAGTTCGTAAAATTACTTAACCAGCATTTATCCTCCGATATAAAAGATTGAGATTTTTAACAATCGACATCAGTCATCCAACATTCTTGCAACAATATGGTTGTACCAACGTTTGTGGATCTACAAGGATTTATTTTCAATAAACAGTTTATTGTGAAGGAAGCGGCGATCCTAAGAAGAGGATTCATTGTTTCACATTATTTTTTCGCATGCCCCGTACCATGGGGTGTGCTCATAAAATCGGAGAGACGTCAAGCCTCATGGTTGACTCGAAATCATCATGGATTGCAATGGGTAGATGGAAACGTTCCATACAGCATGGCTCAGCGTTTGATTACAACAGCTATCACTGGTATGATACAAGAAGGAGAAGAGTCATCCTCTCTCGTGTACGTAAAAGGCCATGAAAAGCGAGAATGGTTGACCGATATAATGGACGATGCGAGAAACGGTTTCATTATTGAGACCTTGGATGCAAACTATGAAGATATTCCTACCTTAAACAACTTAGATACTACCTATAGCCTACGTTGCGATAAACATGTAAAAAATTGCGCTTTAGAAAATGTATTTAAAATATTTAATTGGTGGTCAAATCACCGCAATGATTCGCCACACCTTTTTTTTGAATAAATTAATATTAAAATAATATTCTCTTTGTTCTCTCTCTCTCTCTCTCTCTCTCTCTCTCTCTCTCTCTCTCTCTCTCTCTCTCTCTCTCTCTCTCTCTCTCTCTCTCTCTCTCCTTTTCCTCATATGGTTACAAGAATTATATGTCCACACGTGCTCGTATTAATTTCAGTATGCGACAGCATTCTTATGTTATAATTTTTAAATGTAGTCGATTGAGGTTTGAATGTGGTTGATTGATGTTCGATCGAGGTTCGAAGGTAGTTGATTGATGTTCGATCGATGTTCGAACGTGGTTTGAAAGTGGTTCGAAAGTGGTTGATTGAGGTTCGATCGAGGTTTGAAGGTGGTTGATTGGTGTTCGATCGACGTACGAATGTAGTTCGAAAGTGGTTTGAAGGTGGTTGATCGATGTTCGAACGTGGTTCGAAGGTGGTTGATCAAGGTATGAAAGTGGTTCAAAAGTGGTTTGAAGGTGGTTGATCGATGTTTGAACGTGGTTCGATCGACGTTCGATTGTGGTTTCAATTTTAAATATTATTCATATGCTTATTCTCATCATGGAATCTTTGTCTCGGACCATCTGTTTTCTTATCTCATGTACTGAGTAAGCGTTCAAGCTAATTCTTATGTCATACATCCCCTACTCTTTTTAACGTGAGCGGGTCTGTCTCCGCGATGTTCGTCATAAAGTTTTTAGCGTTTGTGCTGTTAAGTATAGTAAAGTTAAATTGTAAAAATAGTGAAAAAAAATGACTGGAGGGTTTCTGCGCCGTACGCTCCCCGAAATAGTAAGTAGTACAATTTATTTAAAACTATTGTACAGAATATTGCAATATGTTTAGATATACAGGGTGTCCCACAATTCGCGAACCACCCGTCAGTTGCAGGTAGAGCATGTTGAACTGAATAGAAAAGTCCTCTACCATTTTGCGATTTTCGCAATAATTAATGAGAAATAAGTTAAAGAAGATCAGCCAATTCGCGTGACGACGACGAGAAAAGACAGCCCAGTTTCATATCGTTATTAAGCATGCGGCGAAAAGAAACAGTATAATGTTACACGGTTGCTAGGCGCGCGATGAAGCGGGGAGGAGCGCTTTACAAAAGACAGTAACTACATACGAGTAGCGCTAACTCTGGACCCTCGAGTGGGCTGTCTCTTCTCGCTGCACGCTTATCATCGCTCGAATTGGCTGATTTTCTTTAATTTATTTCTCATTAATTATTGAGAAAATCGCAAAATGGTAGAGGACTTTTTTACTCAGTTTAACCTACTCTACCTGCAACTGACGGGTGGTTCGCGAATTATGGGACACCCTGTATATATATTAAATATTCACATTTTTCAGATAATCGATAGCATTGTGCAAAATTTACGGCCGCAACATATGGTTGAGCAAGGTCTAACTGAACGAGAGTGGGTGAGAATGGTTAGGTGGGAAAATCGGCGAATATTCGCAGAAATGTGATGCGAAACTGTGGAGGCGCGGGAAATTGATAAAATTTATAATGGGCTATGGGAGAACATGTACGCTCTTCGGGAGCTGTTTGGTCTAGAACCGTGGTGGTTTGATCCACCTGAACCTGTGGTGGAAAATTGGAACTAGTAAGTATTTCTTTTTACTTTTAAAAATTATTAAAATAATTAATAAAAATTTTCTGTTATGCAGGAGTCCCCGCCCAGCCGTCGCCTCGTAGCACCTCGCATTCGGCCGCCCCACTATTCTCACCCACTTAAATTTCATATTTTATATTAATTTATATCTTATTTTATATTATATTTTATATTTTCATTTTTATATTTTTAAATTCACACACACACACACAATTATCAATATTACACATACTCATTTTAAAAATAAACATTATTTTAAATATTAAATAAATGTATTTATTTTAGAATAGGTCCTCTCCTTGCATCCCTACTATTAATAATAGCATAAGAAATATTAAATTATTATTAAGGATATTATTATAAAAAAAGTCTCTCTCGCGTCCGCCTCTCGCGCTCTCCTTCGCTGCATCAGCTCTCGCGTTCTCCATCGCCGCATCATCTCGCAACCGCTATCTCTCTCGCTCTTGCGTATACGCCTCGCTTGCGTCATCTCTCTCGCGTGCGCCTCGCGCTCTCCTTCGCGTCATCTCGCTACCTAGCCATCTCGCACTATCTCTCTTGCTCTTGCATATACGCCTCGCTTGCGTCATCTCTCTCTCTCATGTTCGCCTCGCGCTCTCCTGCGCGTTCCTCTCTCCCCGCGGACCCCTCGCGGACCCGGCACCAAAATCGCGGACGCTCCCCCTCCCCGCGGACCCCTCGTGGACCCTAACCTCGCGGACGCCTCCCCCTCCCCGCGGACCCCTCGCGGACCCGGTACCAAAATCGCGGACGCTTCCCCCTCTCCGCGGACCCCTCGCGGTACATCGCGGACGCCTCCCGCGTGACGTCATTCCCCCCTCCCCGCGTGACGTCATTCCCCCCTCCCCGCGTGACGTCATTCCCCCGCACCGTAGGTCCCCCCCTCACCCCCCAACCCTCATTACCACTGAGTTAGAACCGGCCTTATATCACTACTGTAATGGTTCTTTAAATGATTACTCAGATAATGTTCATATTCCAGAAAAATGTATAGCAAACGCAAATTCGGATATGGTTAAAGACATGTACGGAGACATTATAAAACGTAAACAATATAAAACTATGACTAATTACATTATATTATCTGCAAGGAATGTCGATGTTGATGAAATAAATGAAAAAGTAGTAAGTTTATTGGATAAAACGGAAAGAGTTGACTGGAGATAATAAAGATATTTATGAAATAATTCCGATAGAACATCTTTACTCTTTAAATCCAACGTGTCTTCCACCTCATGAATTACGCTTAAGAAAATACACTATTGTTATGCTTATTAGAAATCTTAGCATCAATGAAGGTTTATGCAATGGTACTAGATTATTAGTTTTAGATTTAGATAATAATTTATTGCGTTGTGAAATTTTAACAGGTAATAGGACTGGAGAAATTGTCTTTATTAATCGTATTACTTTGTATTGCGAAAATGTATACCCATTTACTTTTAAAAGAAGGCAATTTCCAGTGAAATTGGCATTTGCTATGACTATAAATAAATCACAAGGACAGACTTTCGATAAAATTGCAATAGATCTTCGAAAAGATATTTTTAGTCATGGACACCTATATGTCGCATTTTCACGAGTTCGCTCTTGGGAATCGTTGAAAGTTTACTTAAGGGGTGATAATCTGTCTAAAAAAATAAAAAATTATGTTTATAGAGAAATATTTAATTAATAAAATGTTATAAACAAATGATTGATGTATAATTATGTTATAATAATGTAAAAAATGACAAGGTAAAAGCAAATTGAAAGAATTTTTGTCTCAAATGCTTGATTTAATTAAAGATTAAAGATTATCGATGGTTATTATTGTTTGTTTTATATTATCTTAATTAAAATGATTAATATTTACTTATACTTTTAAAATTAAAAGAAAATATCTTATAACATAAATTATAATTTTCATCTTAATACACATAATCTGCTGCCAAAGTTAATTTTTATAAATATTTTAAATTTTCAAAATATGTTAATTTTTATAAATATTAGTATTTTAAAATTAAATTATACAATTAATAATTTAAACAATGAATTTTTGTCAAAAAGTATTAATCAAAGTTAGAATATTATTAATTAAAACATTATTTTAATTTTATAACATGTTAATATTTTAAAACTTAATTTAATAAATTAACGTTTTAATCTGTTGATATGTGTCAAAATTTAAACAAATATTAATTTGTTAATTGAATTTTAAAATAATAATATGTTGTAAATAATATATTATAATACTTTAAAATTAATTGAAATTAATTAATATTCTTTGACAGAATAAATCAGTTAAATTCTTAAGAATGTTCATGGAATGCGCGCGCGTTAGCGCGCGCTGCGAGCTAGTCTACTATAAAAAAAGTCATGTGTACCGTGAAGTACGTGTTTGCGTGCTCGAAGTCGATATGTATCGCACGTATTGTTACCTCTTTTCCGCGTACGTGATTGGCGGACGATTCGAGGTGATCGAGATCGCGGTTATAATATAATAACAGTTCGTATCGTGTCAGTTTAACAGTGGTTTAATGTAAAGGTTAAATGTTGCGGTAGAAGATATTGCGTGAGGATTTATATAGACTTTCTCTCTGCGAACAGTGCGTTTATTGGTTTTTCTTCGCAGAAACGTCTCGGTGGAAACTAAAATTGCAAGATTTTTCAGTTTCCTTTTGTTCGCCTGCTTTTTATTGCGAAACTGAAACGGCGGCATTTAATCCCGAAAGTTTTGGTAAGTGAATTAATTTAATCATATACTTATATATACTTATATATTAATATAATTTTTTATCTATATTACTGTTATTAGGTATATATAAAAAATATGTATGTGTTTGTATGCGAGCGTGCGTGAATAATCCTTTTTTTTTATAATTTGTGTATTTTTTTTACAATAATTATTATTTATTTTCTACATAATTATGACATTAATATTTTCTATAAATCAATTCTTACAATCTTGTGATAAATTAAAAATTAATGTCATCTCTTCTAGGTGCACGTGGATACATCAAGACAAACTTTAATACTTTTTCAAATAGTTTCAAGACAATAGATAGTGGATCTATCACGGATAAGACTTATTATAAGTTGGAGATACAGATAACGAATTACGATAACGATGTCTTCTTGGAAAAGGGATAATTTGTTGAAGTAAAAGGATACGTAAAAATTATGAGTAAGCTGTGTGAAAACTGTTAAAGTTTTTAAAAGTAAAATATATAGTGCCTGTCATTAATAATATAATTTTATTATGCAGATGACATATTTTACTTGGAGGTAGATAACTCGACTGACACAAAGCAAGAAGGAAACGAAAAATTATCCTTTCAACAATTGTTGTTGGGTATTAAACCAATTTTGAAGAAGACATCTGACGAAGATAATATAGAATTACCACAGCGTAAAATTTCTCGAAATAATTAAAAAGTTTTTTTTTTATTTTATTGAAATATATATAAATAGTTTTAATATTTTAAGTATCTTTTTCTTTTTTTTTTCTTAATTAAAACGTGTATTCAATATTCACTGCTATATGGTATTTTACGTTTATGTTTTACAACCGATATATTGTTTTACATATGTTATTCTGGGACATTATATATATTGCTCGTTTTAAATACTCTTTCGAATTTTATCATTAAATGCGATATATAATAAATGTTTTAATGATATGTATATATAATTACTTAATAATTTAAACATTAAATAATAAGATGTTACATTAATGTTATTATTAAATTAGTATGTTATTATGTTATTATTTTATTATTAAATGTACTTAGATTATATTTAAAATTGCAGGCTAATTTAATCATTATTCATATCTTAGCAGAATGTCAGATATAAAATAAAAATAAAAATGTGAAAAGTGAAGGAACCTCTTTTTATTTTATTTCTCTTTTAGATAAATTTTTTCTTATTTATGTTCCATATATTTAATTTATTTAATTAAATTAACGATAATGTACATATATGCCTAGAAAACTAAATTGTTCTGTGTTAACTATTAACCGATAAAAAAATGTAAACAATATACTAGACTAATAGAAAATATTTCATATATTAAATATAAATTTTGATTGTTATGAGACGATGACTTATTTTCTTCAAATGAAAACATATGTACATTATCGTTAATTTAATAATTAAATAAATTTAAAAAATGGAACATATATAAGAAAAAATTTATCTAAACGAGAGAAATAAAATAAAAGGAGGTTCCTTTACTTCTCACATTTTTATTTTTATTTTATATCTGACATTCTGGCAAGATATAAATAATGATTGAATGATTTAGCCTGCAGTTTTAAATGTAATCTATGGCACGCCGTTTTGCTATTTAATACCATCATAAAAATTCTACTAAATTAAATTGATACTGAAAGAAAAGAAATTATTATTATGTCTAGACATATTTATAATTCATCGAATTATTATTAAGCTATCATATAATTAAACACGCAGAATTAAAATTATGTCTAGAGAAAATATTAATTTTGAATTTATTTTATGTTATAACATAAAAATTTTTCCTGAATTAAAATTATGTACATAATTTTAATTCCAATAATTTTAATTCCCGAATTTCTATTATGTACATAATTTTAATTCCCGAATTAAAATTGGGGAATTAAAATTATGTACATAATTTTAATTCGGGAATTAAAATTATGGGAATTAAAATTATGTACATAATTTTAATTCTCGAATTTTTATTATGTACATAATTTTAATTTCCGAATTTCTATTATGTACATAATTTTAATTCCCATAATTTTAATTCCCGAATTAAAATTATGTACATAATTTTAATTCGAGAATTAAAATTATGGGAATTAAAATTATGTACATAATAGAAATTCCTGAATTTTTATTATGTACATAATTTTAATTCCCGAATTTCTATTATGTACATAATTTTAATTCCCGAATTAAAATTATGGGAATTAAAATTATGTACATAATTTTAATTCCCGAATTTCTATTATGTACATAATTTTAATTCGGGAATTAAAATTATGTACATAATTTTAATTTATGATCTCTCCTAGGGAATTAAAATAGTAATGATAATAACACTGTTATAACTTATAACCATAGTTATATACAGGGTGGGCCAAAAGTACCGGGACCCCTGAATATTTCGAAAACTAAGCATTTTAGAAAAAAATGTTTCCAATGAAACTTGTAGGGCTCAAAAGGCATTTGATGGTGACCTTGACTTTGATCTAGGGGTCAATTTAGAGGTCATTTCAAGGTCAACTTAATTTTTTTAAATTGAACCCCCTATTTTTTTATTACATATTCTTGTAGCTTATCTCGAGATCTTTTCAAAACACTATAATAAAATGTTGTTTCACGAAGTACTTTTCGAGTTATAAGGCTTGAAAGTTAACAATTTTTTGACATAAAATGTAAAATATCTTGTAAAATATTCAGTTTTTGGTAATCTTATCTTAATATTTTTATGCATAGAATAATGAGATCTATCGATTGGTGTAAAAAAAACACAGTTGATTTTTAAAAAATATGTTGCAAATTACATACTTTATTTTTAAAGCAAATTTCGCAAGTGTTGCAAATTTTTCGGGGATGGCTGCTATGTGGTTCTTTTTTTAAGATGCCTTTTCATGCTGACGCTCGACGCTCATTTTTAGCGTCAAAAGACGTCACGTGACCAAAAATAAAGATACCAATTCGTCAAGCCCCTTGCACAATGCTAAGCGATAGCGATAGGAATAGCGACAGCGATAGAATAATATCTAACCTCTGTTCCTATTGGTAAATATTTTTTATTCGCTTCAATAAGAACAGAGAATAGATATTTTTCTATCGTTATCGCTATTCCTATCGCTATCGCTTAGCATTGTGCAAGGGGCTTTAATTTTGGTTACGTGACGTCTTTTGACGCTAAAAATAATCGTCGAGCGTCAGCATGAAAAGGCACCTTTAAGTTTTATACGGTATGTATTTTTTTTTTTAATAGTTTCCCGTACAGGAACGCACTTGACTATACGGTATGTAGTCGCGACGTGATTCGCCGAGCTCCCACGTCGCAACCTCTACATACCCCCACCACTACGATGTGGCGCGCGTGTTGCTGCGCGTTCCGAACCTGGCAGTGCCAGTCTAGCTCCACTTCCAGTGCTCTTGTTCGTGATCAACGGTCGCGCCCTTTTTGCCGGTCCGCGAAAGGACGAGTGTATTAATTAACGTCTTTGATGGGCTAGTATATATATATTGTATATATGTGTGTGTGATCCACGTGCTTTTTGCCGCGTTTTTACATAACTTTTAATAAACGTCATCCAAATTGTGTATTATATTCCAGAAGACTGAAGCTTGTGTTATTGAATAATTCAATTATTTGTAAGTTTTAACTTGATATAACTTGTCGGTAAGTATACGCCGTTATTATTAGTATGCCATGTCAGTAGTTAAATGATAAGGTATAATTTTATAAGGTTAATTTTTTTTCTATGATTTTTTTTTATAAGACAAATCTACGTTTACATATTGTGACAGATATTGAGTAATAAAATGAAAATTAAACGTTATAAAATGTTTCAGCGAAATGGAACACCGTGTAGACATACACGTCGTGCGTACTCTTCGTAGAATTAGAAAAATCCTTAGTGAAGCAGTAAGGTCTTATCAATATGATGAAAATGTAGAGCAACGTTTGCTTTCTGTTGCTCAGCAAAATTTACAAAGGATATCTGCAGCGATATCAGAAGAAACATACAATCAATTGAAAGAAGCAATCGAAGCTTTACTACTTGTCAAAAATGATCGACAACAAACAAGGGCCTATGTAGCTCGGAGAGTTAACGTGAATGGTGATTTTTTTTATCATTATTTCAAAATCTATTTGAATCAGATTTGAAATGTTCAGTGAATTCTCAACGATAAAACGTTTTAGAATAAGTTTCTGTCCAAAGTTATTAATCTACTTGCTCTAATTTGTAACTTAGAAATTTATTATTTAAAGGACCAGGACGTCCCACCGTCCAAATAGATCAAGGTCAATTAAAAATGCTGTATGATGACGGATGGACCGTAAGTAAGATGGCGAAACATCTTGGATGTTCGAAAAAAACTGTTTATCAAAAGTTATATTCTTTAAATATGCCTATACGTGCACGTTATGCCCAAATTTCTGACGATAACTTAAATTTGGAAATTGTAAAAATCTGTGAAGAGCATCCAAACGCTGGACAAACAGTAAGTTTCCAAATGTATCTAAATACATTGTATCTGAATACATTGTTCTTTACATTATGTTCATTTTTATTATATCCATTTACAGATGGTACAAGCGTATTTAAAAGCAGCAGGTTTTTATGTACAAAGATATAAAGTGAGACAAGCTTTAAATGAAATCGATCCCATAGGAACTGCGAGTAGATGGAGTCAGTCTATCAAGAGGAGTACTTATAAGGTAGCGACGCCAAATTCCTTATGGCACATGGACGCACATCTGAAGCTCTCCAGGTATGAATATATATTATTACCTTTCTAAAAATGATTGTAAATACATATTTTTCTATTTACAGATGGGGCTTCGTAATTCATGGTTGTATTGACGGATACTCTCGGCTGATAATTTATTTGAAATGCAAGACTTCTATTCAAGCCGAACCTGTCGTGACTTTGTTTGCAGAAGCCATAGGCAGCTATGGATTACCGTCGCGAGTACGATCGGATCATGGTTATGAAAATATTTTCGTGGCTTTTTTGATGAATACGATTCGTGGCTTAAATAGAGGAAGTCACATTACTGGAAAATCCGTCCATAATCAGAGAATAGAAAGACTATGGGTAGACGTTTTCAAAGAAGTATGTGATTCCGTTTATTCTGAATTATATGCTCTGGAGGATGACAATCTTTTGGATGTGAATAATCTTGTGCACAGGTTTTGTGTACAGTATGTATATAAGAAGGTTATTGATAGACGACTGATATCATTCCAATCTGCATGGAATATTCACAATTTAAGAACAGAAAATAATAGCTCACCGCGTCAGCTGTGGCTCGAAGGAATGCTGCAAAATTATAATACAACTTCGACCGCAGTTCAGGATGTTTTCAATACAAATATGAATCTACACGAAAGGCTTTCTGAATCCTTGAGAATATTAGGGATAGATGTTTCTACTTCTATAATAAATCATAACAATATTGATTCCCTTTCATCGAATTTTACTGCATCTTTAGACCTAAATGAAGTACAAAAAATACATTTGGAAAATATTATAACTTCTGATAAATCAGATCGTGAGAAGTACACATTATGTGTTAATTTATTAATGAGTTGATTTTTCTATTTTGTCAATGCAAATAAAATGTGCATTTATAAGTTTTGTTAATTAGTAAACAGTAAAATTCACTTATAAAAACTTACATTCTATTGTTTAAGCTTTCAGCAGTTTCTTCTCCATAAATTAAAGGGAACAGTGAATTCGTTGAATGTATATTCTTCAAATTTTTATTATTCTTCACTCCGTACATCTTACGTAAGAAAATATGTTGTATTTCAATACTATTTTATTACTGTTTGTAATCATTGTTGTATGTCTGTACGTAATAAAATAACGGATATCATTGTGCTTTATAATTCCATACATATAATATAACATTAAAATGACTTTTTCTCTTTAATAATAATAAAATACACAAATGTCATAACAAAACGAATGTGGTAATAATTAATGTTAATAATACTATATATATATAGTAGGAGGAACATATTATTAAAAAAACTTCATAATTTCATACATAACTTAAAATAACTTTTTCTCTTCTTATTGCACGCTTACATGAGTATGTAAACTGTTCCTTCAAAATTATCACAATAAAAATCAGTCAATTTATCAAGATATATCATATTTATCTTTTGTACTATTTATCATCTAATCATATATATATACGTAGTTTAAAAATAAAATTATTTAGCTCATTGATTTAAGGCTCCTGGTACCTCGCCGACCATGTTGGAATCGTGACGTCAGAGGCGAGAAAATACAGGCTGAAAATTTTTGCGTGCCATTTTTAGATAAAAAGATATTTTGATGAAACACAACTTCAGATGGCTTCAGCACATTTTTAAAATATTCCGAAAACGATCCTTTTCCCTTTATAATCAATCAACAGCTGTAAAATGACCGTAATACGAGGCCCAGTTCGTCTGGTCTTTGCACATGCGCAGTCATTCCGCATGTCAAAGTCTGATATCATGATCATTTTACGGTTGTTTATTGACTGTCAAGGGAAAAGAATAGTTTTCGAGGTATTTTAAAAGTGTATTAAAGCCATCTGAAATAGTGTTTTATCGAAATATCTTTTCGTTTAAAAATGGCATCTAAGAATTTTCAGCGTGTTTTCTCGCTTCTGACGTCACAATCCAATATGGCCGTGATGAGCACCCAGGAGCCTTAACAAACTCTGAAAGAAGTTTAAACATCAATACGACGTATACTCTTTAACTTCTTCAGAATGCAAACAAATGTTTAAATCATTTTTCAATTCGTTATAATTTGCATAAGTTTTTGGCAAAATTAATGTATCCGTACATGTGGTAAATATAGGTCTTTGGCTCAATCCAACAGAGTCATTAAATTTAATATTAATAACATTTGGCATTTGATACGAAGCTGTTATTAAAAATATAAAATTTAGTAAATTGTCTTTATCAAGACAGTTGATATACATAATCAAATAATGCAGCACCTCATTTTCTTCATTCGTAAGATAAGGGTCAGTAACTAAGCAATTGACCACTTTGGTTGGAGTAGGTACTTGCATATCTAAAAAGACTGTAAAATCGCAACGTCTCCAAAAATCGGGATGTTTTTCTGGTTGTACACCCTGACGAAGTTTATCAATTAACTTCCGCGGCATGTCGACTAACAATTACTTGTAATTGCTCTGAAAAAGTCTCAGAGTTGGGTTTTGCAAAAAATTTATTCGATTGGAAAAAGTCCCCAATGACTTCCCGTTCTTTTTCTGTAAGAGATGAAAAATTTTTTAGACTTTTTTTAAGAATTTTTCTTAAATACGGATTTACATAATTCATTAATTCCTGCAATAGCATTACAGGATCAATATCAGCATCAGAATTTCCAATCAATGTTAAAGTGATCCTCGATAGTTTTGCTGGAATGCTATTAGTTAAAATCAACATGTGTTCGAGAATTCGTCCAATTGTGATGAATTTATCTTGTTCGTTCCGTTTGTTTAATGGCAAGTACGGAACAAGACAATCTTCACCTTGAAAAAACGTGCCCGAGCATTTGTCAAAAAAGATGTTAAATAATTCTTTCGTGAGGCCACCGCCATCAATTCCTATTTCGCCGATAAATTGCACATTTAAACTTTTGCTCAGAAGTTGCTCGTCCACATAAAGGCTCATCAGTTCATTAATACAATTGGTTCTGGAGATCTCGATGGTTGCAGTTTCTGCGTTTTCAGGTAGCGATGGAAATAAAACAAAATTATTTGCGGGATCAAACTCTTCGGTGAGACCTAAAAAAAAATAAATAAATTTCAGTTTTTACCTTCGCGTTAATGTACAAAAATATTATTATTTACTAGCAACTAAATAGCACATTTTTATGAATTTTTGAAAATTATCCTTTTTAGCTATAAGAACATTCTACAAGACAAATGATGGTTGCATACGTAAATGATAGTCATTATCCTCATTTGAATTCTCTTCCATTTCTTCACTCCTTTGTCGCAATGTCCTTGTCAAATGACGACGTTCATGAAGAGTGGCATTGAGCAATGTTGAAGATGAACTTTGCTCTGGATTATTCACATTCCGTGCGAGATCTCTCGTTTCATTTACGATTGAAGCACGAGTTGACGTTGGCGATAGAATGGAATCAGTGTGCGATGATAGGTGAGGAACGAAATCTTCATTTGCAAGAATTGGCAAATCGTTTGGAAAGTCTTTCAGTGGCAGTATCACTATTTTACTCTGTCCTATTTGAGTCTCCAAGTCAAATCCATTGTCAAAATTGACAATGCGAACGATCCTTTTATTTTGTTGCATTTTTGCTATCTCAATGCCGCACATTCTCAACATATGCTGAATATGCGGATGAAAAAGGAGAATTATGTTTCTCTTGATTTCCTCGCAACAACTATCTCTATCTATTTCCACTACTGTATTCGCTTCACCTAAATATAATAAGTTTTTAGGATCATGACACAATGTATTCTTTTTTAATAGTGGAGAAAGTTTCTTTAAATAAAACACTAAACATTTTATCATAAATACCTAGTCCCCTTTGTTTTAAAAATTTCAGTTCTGGCTTCGATGGAAAAAAATCGGCGTTTGATAGTTTCATCAACACGACTTGTTTTTTGAAATTTCTCTGCCTTTTTCGACCTCTGCGAGGAGTAGATGTTTGTTCTTGTCTTCTAAAATTTCTTCTTGTTGATTGAATGAGTGAAGAAAAACTTCTCTCTTCTGATGTTGCTTGATTCGATGCATTAGCTGCGATTTGGATTAGCCGGTGAGCTATATTTTCGTCGCTCGACATTTCTGATTTTTTTTTCTAAGAGATAGTTGAACATATGTAGTTCGAAATTAAGATCCAACAATTAAAACAAATTATCTTACCTGATTATATGAGAGATTAAAGACTGTTGAAAACAGTCATCGAGGAACATCAATAACTAAACACAAAACTGTTATTCAAGGTTATGTAAAAACGCGGCAAAAGGCACGTACATCATACATAGGTTGCGTTCCGAAATTCACTGCCCCCCAATGCTGAAAATCTATAGTGTATATAATGTAAAACTTTAGAATTTCAGTACTGGCAGTGAATATTAGAACGCACCCAAAGGCTGTGTTCCGAAAAACTAGATTTCTAGTAATTGGCTTATACATATATGCTAGCAGGGTTGTTACCATTATTAATTCTCTAGGAAAGATCACAAATTAAAATTATGTACATAATTTTAATTTGTGATCTTTCCTAGAGAATTAATAATGGTAACAGCCTTTGGGTGCGTTCTAATATTCACTGCCAGTACACAAATTAAAATTATGTACATAATTTTAATTCCTAAATTTTTATTATGTACATAATTTTAATTCGGGAATTTTAATTCCCGAATTTCTATTATGTACATAATTTTAATTTCCAAATTAAAATTATGGGAATTAAAATTATGTACATAATTTTAATTCTCGAATTTTTATTATGTACATAATTTTAATTCCCGAATTTCTATTATGTACATAATTTTAATTCCCGAATTAAAACTATGGGAATTAAAATTATGTACATAATTATTTTAATTCTCGAATTTTTATTATGTACATAATTTTAATTCCCGAATTTCTATTATGTACATAATTTTAATTCCCGAATTAAAATTATGGGAATTAAAATTATGTACATAATTTTAATTCGGGAATTAAAATTATGGGAATTAAAATTATGTACATAATAGAAATTCTCAATAAATATTATGTCTTGACATAATGAAAATTTCTTTCGATTTAAAATTTAGTATGAAATGTAGAATTAAAATGACAGTAGCACGTAATTCTAATTTTCAATTTTTATTATGCCAAGACATCATTTTAATTCAATTTTATTATGTCATGAGATAATATTAATGTATTTTTATTATGTCGTAACACAATTTTAATTCATTGAATTATTATGATAGCTTACAAAATTTATATTCCTGCAATTATTATTATGTTAAGACATAATAAAAATACATTAATATTATCTCATGACATAATAAAAATGAATTAAAATTATGTCTTGACATAAAAATAATTCCACCTACGCTGTATCTTTCTCTATGTATTTTGAATTAATTTTATGTCAAGACATAATTTTAATTCATTTTTATTATGTTATGACATAATAGAAATGATTTCGAAGAACTATGTGCTTCAGTTTAAATCGGTTATTGAATTTTTATTTTAGATTAAAAAATCTTACTAATAAATAGCAAAACGGCGTGCCATAGTAATCTAAGTACATTTAATAATAAAATAATAACATAATAACATATTATTTTAATAATAACATTAATGTAACATCTTATTATTTAATATTTGAATTATTAAGTAATTATACACATATCATTAAAACATTTATTATGTATCGCATTTCATGATAAAATTCGAAAGAGAAATTAAAACGAGCAATATATATAATTTCCCAGAATAACATATGTAAAACAATAAATCAGTTATAAAACATAAACGTAAAATACCATATAGCAGTGAATATTGAATACGCGTTTTAATTAAAAAAAAAAAAAAAGAAAATGATACTTAAAATATTAAAACTATTTATATATATTTCAATGAAATAAAAAAAAACTTTTTAATTATTTCGAGAAATTTTATGCGGTGGTAATTCTATATTATCTTCGTCAGATGTCTTCTTCAGAATTGGTTTAGTACCCAACAACAATTGTTGAAAGGATAATTTTTCGTTTCCTTCTTGCTTTATGTCAGCCGAGTTATCTACCTCCAAGTAAAATATGTCATCTGCATAATAAAATTATATTATTAATGACAGGCACTATATATTTTACTTTTAAAAACTTTAACAATTTTCAAACAGCTTACTCATAATTTTTACGTCATCCTTTTACTTCAACAAATTCTCTCTCTTCCAAGAAGACATCGTTATCGTAATTCGTTATCTGTATCTCCAACTTATAAGTCTTATCCGTGATAGATCCACTACCTATTGTCTTGAAACTATTTGAAAAAGTATTAAAATTTGTCTTGATAAATCCACGTGTACCTAAAAGAGATGGCATTAATTTTTAATTTATCACAAGATTATAAGAATTGAATTATAAAAAATTTAATATGTCATAGTTATGTAGAAAATAAATAATAATCATTGTAAAAGAAATACACAAATAATTAAAAAAAAGAATTATTCACGCACGCTCGCACACAAACACATACATATTTTATTTTATACCTAATAACAGTAATATAGATAAAAAATTATATTAGAATAATGTATTACATAATTATAATTACTTACTAATGTATGAATTTATATGTTTATATATATTAGATAATTCTACCATTTGAGGTTGAACGGCTTGAATTATTTTCTTCAAATTAAAATTTCCCAAAGTATTTATAATTGTATTGGAACGAATAATTAATTCGTATGGAAGTGTACCTTGATTAAATTCTTGTATTTTAACCCTTTTAGCCTTGGGTCCATCAATATGTATAATCTAAAACATTAATATATATTTCTGTATAAAATAACATTAACATTATTTTAATTAATAATAAACATAATAATAAGTTAAGAAAATTAGAGTATATATAAAATTGTATCACTTACTCGGTTTGGCTGTATGTGAAATTTTACGCGATCAATTTCTGCGTTCCACGCGACTACTTGAATGCGATGTCGACTATTGTTATTTACCAAAAATTTTAACAATTGATATTGTTGAGATTTACCAACAATCTTTGGACCATCAATTTCATCGATGAAACCAACAATCTCTCTAAATAAATATTTTAATATTTTTAAAATTATAAGTTTGTAATTATTGAAAATATCAAAATATGAAATTTGTTTCAATATTTGTTAATTACGGTAATAATCATTTTTCATTTAGGAAAGAATAAAATTTATCCACACAATGCAATACCACAATTACTGTTAATAAATGGTCAATGAAAAATTTTAAAGTTATTGTGATATGATAATTTACGTATAAACATTTGTGTATCGAAAATATAATAGTTTTCATATAAAAGCTATTACAATTAAATTATTTCAGCAATGTTCTTTTAATAATGGTACATTATTAACAAATGTGTAAAAAATATAATTCATTAATTTTTTTTAGTGAAAGCTTTGACAATTATATTTGAATTCTTAAAAATTTTACTCCATTAAGCAATTAATTATACTGAAGTATATTTTGTTTTTAAAATTTTCATTTAAGGCTCCTGCATACTCACTGCGACCATGTTGGATTGTGACGTCAGAAACGAGAAAATACACGCTGTAAATTCTTGCAAAATATTTTTAAGTAGAAAGATATTTCGATGAAACAACACTACAAATCTCTTTGGCACGTTTACAAAATGTACCGAAAACTATGCTTTTCTCTTGACAGTTAATAAACAACCGTAAAATGACTGTAATATGAAGCTCAGTCCGTCTGGTCTTTGTACATGTGCAGTCATTCAACATGACAAAGTCTGATATTACAGTCATTTTACGGTTGTTTATTAACTGTCAAGGGAAAAGCATAGTGTTCGGCATATTTTATAAATGTGCCAAAGAGATTTGTAGTGTTGTTTCATTGCAATACTTTTTCATTTAAAATTATTTCACAAGAATTTTCAGCGTGTATTTTCCTGCCTCTGACGTCACAATCAAATGTGGCCACAGTGAGTATGCAGGAGCCTTATGATGATATTATAAATCGAATATCATTTAATGTTATATCTAACAATAAGACAATTGTGAAAGTTTGAATAATAATTACTTAATTATATAAGAAATTAAATTATATTATATTTAAATTAAAAATATATAAAGTAGATTCACACAGTAGAATCGTAAAATCTTCAAATTGTATGGATTCTAACATTTCATCCGTTGCAAAATTAGTTGTTTTCAAATCATTATTTTCATTTAGAGAAGAAGTTTCCTGTGTATTGATTTCCATATCATTTTCCTTTGGAGTAAAAGTATCCTGTTTTTTGTTTCCCACATAATTATTCTCATTTAATATAGAAGTTTCCTCCTGTTTGTTAAATGCTCTGTAAATGAGTAACGTAAATAAATATAATATAATTTATCAAAATATATTTTACAAAACATTATGTGACACAGTTATGAATTTTTGTATTATTATATTTATATTATTAATTAAAGATTATTTAATTATAAATTTTTTAAAGTAGTTTATAAAAAAGTATATTTATATAATGAAGCAATTATGACAATAACTTTAATTACTAATAAAAAACGTTTTTTAATAATAAAATTAGTAATTTGTTGAAAGTAGGTATTTGCAAAAGCAATTCGAAAATTCGTAAATAAATAATAAGAATATTAATATAAGTAAAAATGTTAATAAATTTACTTGTTAAAAGGAGATTCGTTTAGTTTAATTAGGGAGGAATGTTTATTCGCATTAGTTCCTTTCTTCTCCTTCCTCTGCTGATTAACTTTATCCATGATATTTTTTTTCTTTCCCTTTTTCTTTTTCAGTCCTTTATTCAAAATTAAACAGAAATATATATTTCAATATTGTATAATGTATAATTCTTTGACCATAATAAAAATTGTACTCCAAGTATAATAGAAGAGAAGAATAGCTGTAGCGAATAAAATTTTTAAAAATTATAATTTAAAAAATAAAAGACTATGCATTACATAAATAAATTGTGACATATTTATTATTTATAATATATAAGTAATTATTATGTATATATTAATAATTACTCACCTCTTTAAATCTTCTGCACGTTTACTAATATTTATAATATGTACAAAATAACGTATTTTGTTTTATCGTTGCTATAGAAATTTCGATGATATTAAGGTTGTGTTCTAAAATTCAATATTGAAAATCTGCAGTTCACATTATATGCGTTATAGATTTTCAGTACTGATGGTGAATTTCGAAACACAACTTAAGATAAAACATAAAACTGTCAAATTTAAAATATAAGGTGTCGTAGAGAGAAATTAATAAATGTTAATAAAATTTATTAATATTTCTATATAGATTTATTAAATGTTAAACTTAATGAAAATATATGTATTATGCTTCTTTTCTTATAGCAAGCACAAATAAAAATATCTAAGTTAATATTAAATTATATAAAATAATAACTAATTTAATATTTTAAATTAATATAAGGGTCGATCATATAGTTCGTATATTTGTAAAGAAATAAAAGAATAAAATGATTGAAATTGTTCGAATTTGTCAATCTTTTCTATACATATAAATCTTGCAAAATTATAATTTTTTCAGGTATTATATATATAGAAAAAGACTGACAAATTTAAACAATTTCAATCATTTCATTCTTTTATTTATTTACAAAGATACGAACTATATAATCGACCCTTATATTAATTTAATATATTAAATTAATTATTATTTTATACAATTTAATACAAACTTTGATATTTTTTATTTGTGCTTGCTATAAGAAAAGAAGCATAATACATATTTTCGTTAAGTTTAACATTTAATAAATCTATATAGAAATATTAATAAATTTTATTAACATTTATTAATTTCTCTTTACGACACCTCATATTATAAATTTGACAGTTTTATGTCTTATCTTAAGTTGTGTTCCCAAATTCACCATCAGTACTGAAAATCTATAACACAAGTAACGTGAACTACAGATTTTCAATATTGATAGTGAATTTTAGAACACAACCTTATAGCGTTTTCGAATGAAGCAGGTTTGAACGACCCGAGGTCGATTAATGACGTCATTGACCAATCACAGCTATTTATTCTTCAGAGAAATGGCTGTGATTGGTCAATGATGTCATTAATCGACCTCGGGTCGCTTAAACCTGCTTCATTCGAAAACGTTATTAATATCATCGAATTTTCTATAGCAACGATAAAACAAAATACGTTATTTTGTACATAGTTACATAAATATTAATAAACGTGCAGAAGATTTAAAGAGGTGAGTAATATTATTAATATATACATAATAATTACTTATATATTATAAATAATAAATATGTTACAATTTATTTATGTAATGCATAGTCTTTTATTTTTCAAATTATAATTTTTAAAAACTTTATTCGCTACAGCTATTTTTCTCTTCTATTATACTTGGAGTACAATTTTTATTATGGTCAAAGAATTATACATTATACAATATTCAAATATATATTTCTGTTTAATTTTGAATAAAGGACTGAAGAAGAAAAAAGGAAAGAAAAAAAATATCATGGATAAAGTTAATCAGCAGAAGAAGGAGAATAAAGGAACTAATGCGAATAAACATTCCACCCAAATTAATTTAAAGGAATCTCCTCTTAACAAGTAAATTTATTAACATTTTTACTTATATTAATATTCTTATTATTTATTTACGAATTTTCGAAATGCTTCTGCAAATACCTATTTTCAAAGAATCGCTAATTTTATTATTAAAAAACGATTGATATTATTTTATTAGTAATTAAAGTTATTGTCATAATTGCTTCATTACATACTTTTTTATAAACTACTTTAAAAAATTTATAATTAAATAATCTTTAATTAATAATATAAATATAATAATACAAAAATTCATAACTGCATGACATAATGTTTTGTAAAATATATTTTGATAAATTATATTATATTTATTTACATTACTCATTTACAGAATATTTAACAAACAGGAGGAAACTTCTATATTAAATGAGAATAATGATTTGGAAAACAAAAAACAGGATATTTTTACTCCAAAGCAAAATAATAATATGGAAACTAATACACAGGAAATTTCTTTTCTCAATAAAACTGACGATTTGGAAACAATTAGTTTTGCAACGGATGAAATGTTAGAATCCATACAATTTGAAGATTCTACTGTGTGAGTCTACTTTATATAACTTTAATTTATATATAATATAATTTAATTTCTTATATAATTAAGTAATTATTATGCAAACTTTTACAATTGCCTTAAATACAACATTAAACGATATTCGATGTATGAAACCATTTTAAACGAAAATTTAATTAACGAAATATACTTCAGTATAATTAAGTGTTTGATGCAGTAAATTTTTAAGAATTTAAATGTAATTGTCAAAGCTTTCATTAAAAAAATATTATAAATTAATTATATTTATTACACAGTTGTTAATAAGGTACCATTATTAAAAGCACATTGCTGAAATAATGTAATTGTAATAACTTTTATATGAAAATTATTATAATTTCGATACATAAATGTTTATACGAAAATTATCATATTACAATAACTTTAAAAATTTTCATTTACCGTTTATTAACAGTTGGTATTACATTGTGTGGATATATTTTATTCTTTTCTAAATAAAAAATGATTATCTATTACCATAATTAACAAATATTGAAACAAATTTCATATTTTGGTTTTATAAATAATTAAAAACTTATAATATTAAATATATTAAAATATTTATTTAGAGAGATTGTTGGTTTCATCGATGAAATTGATGGTCCAAAGATTGTTGGTAAATCTCAACAATATCAATTGTTAAAATTTTTGGTAAATAACAATAGTCGACATCGCATTCAAGTAGTCGCGTGGAACGCAGAAATTGATCGCGTAAAATTTCACATACAGCCAAACCGAGTAAGTGATACAATTTTATATATACTCTAATTTTCTTAACTTATTATTATTTTTATTATTAATTAAAATAATGTTAATTTTATTTTATATAGAAATATATATTAATGTTTTAGATTATACATATTGATGGACCCAAGGCTAAAAGGGTTAAAATACAAGAATTTAATCAAAGTACGCTTCCGTACGAATTAATTATTCGTTCCAATACAATTATAAATACTTTGGGAAATTTTAATTTGAAGAAAATAATTCAAGCCGTTCAACCTCAAATGGTAGAATTATCTAATATATATAAACATATAAATTCATACATTAGTAAGTAATTATAATTATGTAATACATTATTCTAATATAATTTTTTATCTATATTACTGTTATTAGGTATAAAATAAAATATGTATGTGTTTGTGTGCGAGCGTGCGTGAATAATTCTTTTTTTTAATTATTTGTGTACTTCTTTTACAATGATTATTATTTATTTTCTACATAACTATGACATATTAAATTTTTTATAATTCAATTCTTATAATCTTGTGATAAATTAAAAATTAATGCCATCTCTTTTAGGTACACGTGGATTTATCAAGACAAATTTTAATACTTTTTCAAATAGTTTCAAGACAATAGGTAGTGGATCTATCACGGATAAGACTTATAAGTTGGAGATACAGATAACGAATTACGATAACGATGTCTTCTTGGAAGAGGGAGAATTTGTTGAAGTAAAAGGATGACGTAAAAATTATGAGTAAGCTGTTTGAAAATTGTTAAAGTTTTTAAAAGTAAAATATTTAGTGCCTGTCATTAATAATATAATTTTATTATGCAGATGACGTATTTTACTTGGAGGTAGATAACTCGACTGACATAAAGCAAGAAGGAAACGAAAAATTATCCTTTCAACAATTGTTGTTGGGTACTAAACCAATTCTGAAGAAGACATTTGACGAAGATAATATAGAATTACCACCGCATAAAGTTTCTCGAAATAATTAAAAAGTTTTTTTTTATTTCATTGAAATATATATAAATAGTTTTAATATTTTAAGTATCTTTTTCTTTTTTTTTTTTAATTAAAACGCGTATTCAATATTCACTGCTATATGGTATTTTACGTTTATGTTTTACAACCGATTTATTGTTTTACATATGTTATTCTGGGAAATTATATATCGGGTGTTAAAAAAGTGGCGGATACGCTGTATAGGGGTGAATTCCTGATGTTATTTGGAGACGATTTTTCCTCAACGAAAATGTCGAGAGAAATCATCATTTTTTGCAAGCTCCCAATTTTTGAAATCATATATCTTGGTAACTAAGCCTTAAATTAAAATTCTATTAAATTAAAGTCGACTTGAAATTAATTGAAGAATGTAGTTTTGTTAATATTTTAATTCCACTTAGTTTACGAAAAGCCCTTTATTTTCAATTACTTATAACTCGAAAACTATTGGTGCCTCGACATTTTCACTGAGGAAAAATCGTCTCCAAATAACCTCAGGAATTCACCCCTATACAGCGTATCCGCCACTTTTTTAACACCCTGTATATTGCTCGTTTTAATTTCTCTTTCGAATTTTATCATTAAATGCGATACATAATAAATGTTTTAATGATATGTGTATAATTACTTAATAATTTAAATATTAAATAATAAGATGTTACATTAATGTTATTAAAACACAATATCAATAGTATGATTGGCTATGAGAGCATTAGCGCGGTATATAAGGCGCGGTATATAAGGCGCGGTATATATTATAAATTTATTAAGGTGATTAATTCTAAAAATAAATTTATTAAGATGTTTAATTACATTAATCACCTTAATAAATTTATAATATATACCGCGCCTTATATACCGCGCTAACGCTCTCATAGCCAATCATACTATTGATATTGTGTTTTAATTTATTAGAGCGTTTTATGACAATTGTTATTTTCATTTTATTAATGTTATTATTAAAATAATATGTTATTATTTTATTATTAAAATGTACTTAGATTACATTTAAAATTACAAGCTAAATCATTCAATCATTATTCATATCTTGCCAGAATGTTAAATATAAAATAAAAATGTGAATTTTGAAGGAATATATTTCTTTTTAAAATTTTCCTTTTTTAGATAAACTTCTGTTCAATGGTATTTTATTTTGTTTTATTTATTTCACTAGACTGTTTAATATTTATAACATTATATTTATATTTAAATCTATTTTTAATATGACATATTTATTATATAATATAATGTAATGTAATTGATGAAAAAAATAAAATTTTATTTAAAATGCTTTTTTATGTAAATTGCATTACTACCATTTATTGAATTTTTTATACTTGGTTATTGTGTATATTACAATATTACGTATAGAATTTCATGATTTTAGCGTTTCGAATGAAGCAGATTTGATCGATCCGAGAGTGATTAATGACGTTATTAACCAATCAAAACTATTTTTCTAAAGAATAAATGGTTGTGATTGGTCAGTCATGTCATTAATTGATCTTAGGTCGATCAAACTTGCTTTATTGGAAAACGCCACGAAAAAATCTCAAGCTCGAATATATCAAAGTCGTATCACAAGTTGAAGTTTTCTTTTCGTTATGCTATTAATAGATTATTTTTTTAAAGTATATAAACATAGAGGAAATACTGATCTGAAAGTGTCCGTAACAGCTATGCGAGAGAAAAAGGTATAAGTTCCTATTTGTCTTCTGTGCGTAAGCGTTATTTTCAAGCGACTATTATTGTTATGCAATTATTGCAACTCTGTATTTTAAACAGGAATCGTTGAACTGTCATTTATGTCTACCAGTTTAATATACGCACACAGAGAACGAATAGAAATTACTATATCTTTTTCTCTCACACAGATCTTGAAAATATTTTTGTTTCCTGAAAAATATATATTATTCTTTCTCTATGTCTATATGCTCTAAGGTCATCTCGCGTGTACGCGACTTACTTCATGCCTACATCATATAATATTCAGCAAAAAATTCTGACAATTTCGCTTCTATATAAAGAAGAGAATAAATAGAAAGTTTTATTTAATAAAAAGTGAGAAGACGGCCAAAAAACAAAGAGAAAGAAAAAAGATATAGAAATATATAGAAAAAAGAAAAAGAAGAGAAGAAGGAACAATAAAGAGGTATGTATATGTCTGTGTATATATGTATATACATGATTCAGAATAACCTGATATTCTTGAAATATGATGTTCTTGAGCAAATTTTAAGACTATTTTTCCTTTTACAAAATTTTGTCTGAAGCTTAGTTTTTAAGTTATAATTGAAAATAGTTGGCGAATTACGAGTTCGATACAACGGGCAGGCAGGAACGGTGTAACGCGTCACAAGACTAATGTCCTCTCACTTCCCAAAATATTCAATATTATTGCACAATATTTGATACTGATATTTTGAAGTTTATTGAATTATTATTGCAGTTTCAGTTTTATAATATTATACACAATATTATTCATCATTTAGGAAGGGTATTAATGTAATACTTGAGAATAAAATATTCAAACGTAAGTTTTACATTTACATAAATGGCAAATAATAATTCAATAAATTTTAAAAGATTAGTATCAAATATTGTGTAATAATATTAACTGTTTTGGAAAGCGAGAGGACATTAGTCTTGTGACGCGTTGCGCCGTCCTAGCTTGCCCGTTGTATCAGACTCGTAACTTTTCAATTATAATTTAAAAACTAAGCTTCGGACAAAATTTTGTAAAAGGAAAAATAGTTTTAGAATTCGCTCAAGAACATCATATTTCAAGGACATCAAGTTGGTCTGAATCACCATTATGAAAATATTTAATTTTATATATTAATTTACTTTTTTTACAACATATTAAAATTTATACACTATGTATCTTTTGTTTAAAGTTTCAAAATTAAAGAAAAGAAAGAAAAAAAAGAATTTTGTTTAATAAAAGTAAGAAGACGTTAGAAAAGTAAAAATAAAAAGAGACAAAAATACATAAATATATAAGAAAGAATACAATAAAAAAGAGAAGGAAATGATAAAGAGTAAAATATATTTATTACGAAAATATTTAAAGGATGTCGAAAAGTGCGATTTTTTTACTTCGAGTTGCAAGTAAAATTCGAGTTACATTAGGTCTCATACATCTAGAATAATGTAAAAATTATAGTGATTTTTTCTGGAAATACAAAGAACATAAATATCATTGCATGTTAGAGAAAACCATGTAAATCAAGGGTTTCGCAATAGATCGAGACTGCTTAATGTTTCAGTGTTTACAAGATGTTGGTAATACCGAGTTTTCAAAATTATTTAGAACGATTTTAAATACATATGATGGTTTCAAAATAGTGAATCCAATTTGAGAGATTTAGATTCATAGTTCTTCATAAAACAGTTAATATTATAACTAAGAGAATGTAAAATAGTTAAGTTGAGGATTCTAAGCATTTTTTTAGTATCATCCTCTTTAAGTTAAAGAATCTCAACGCAATCATTTTATATCCTTACTAGCTATAGAGTTTTATTGTTTTAATTGTTTTATGAAGAATTATGAATCTAAGTCTTTCAAATTGGATCCTCCATTTTGAAACAACCATATGTGTTATTTAATTTATGACATTAAAATCGTTCTAAATGATCTTGAAAATTCGGTATTATCAACACCTTACAAATACTAAAACATCAAGCAGTCTCGATCTATTACGAAACCTTTGATTTACATAGTTTTCTCTAACATGTGATAATATTTAAATGTTCCCTGTATTTCCAAAAAAAAATTACTATGATTTTTACACTATTCTAGATATATAAGACCTAATGCAACTTGAATTTTACTTACGACTCAAGGTCAAAAAATCACACTTTTTCGACATTTTCCTTTATATTTATAAGCTTACTTTTTTGTATATATTTAAAATTTATGTGTTATGTATTTCATGCTTAAAGTTAAAGAAAACTAAGAAAGAAACAGGAAGAAGAAAACTTTGTTCAATAGAAATAAAGTAAAAAGATGACAAAAAAATAGGAGAGAAAAAGAGAAAAATAGAAAAGGAAAAAAAGAGAAAAAAGAACAATAAAAAGAAAGGTACATATTACAAAAATATTTAAATTTATATTAGTTTATTTACACAACACATAAATACCCAAACATTTTCGATATGAAATTTTTTAGTCTGAGAATATAGGATAACGGGTCGATGAAAAGTTAATTAAAAAATGTCTTATAATCTATTAAAAATTATCTTGTAATCTTAACATATAGAATATCTAATTTTATTAAGATTAATGTTTTAGTAATTTTAATTTTTAATTTTGATTTTAAAAATTAATTTTTTTAAATTATATCATTTTTACTGATAGATTTTTTTATTATAATAAATAAATAATATTAAATAAAATTAAATAAAATAATATTAAATGTTACATGTTTGGTGCTTCAATTTTTTAAAAATGATATCGAAATCTATTTTCCTGCTTTTTATAATCATTTAGAAAATTGTATCATTTATAATATTTTAAAATTCCTAAACAATTTGTTAAATTATATGAAAAATTTTTGTGTATTTTAAATACATTTAATTAAAATTTACAAAATTATCAATAATAATATCAGTAAATATTAAATTTTTGTTTCGTTGCATGACATTGACCATCCTATATTAATTCTTTTGTAAACTTATTTATAAGCATTATTAATAAGCTGTTACTTTTCTATTATTTTCCAATAATTCGATTTTTTCTTTACTGTACAAATATAAAATATAATATTATTTTTAATATTGATTAATTTTTAAGAAAGAAATTAATTAGTATTGAAAATAATAAAAAAGATATACATATTTTATAAACGTCTTTTATTGTTAATTTTGCTAAAAAGATAATTAAAAAAAGACATTTTTTCGTTATTTTTTAGTGTTTTATATGTGCTGTTTAAATAAGTTTTCATATATGTTTAAAAGTCTATATGCAATGTTAAAAGTTATTTCATGTTAAAAGAGTTATATTATTCATTATTGAATTGTCAATTATTTATTTAAAGATTTAATTAAATTTGAAATAAAATTATATTATTCAGATACATTACATTCAATAGACTCATTATGGAGATTATAAATTTTCAATGAAATTTATCTAATATCTATATGTATATTTAAACATAAATATTTACTTTTTGTAGTTTAATCACAAAAATTTGATTAAGAGAAAGAAAGAAAAGGAAAGAAGAGAGAGAGAGAGAGAGAAAAAGAGAGAGAGAGAGAGAGAGAGAGAGAGAGAGAGAGAGAGAGAGAGAGAGAGAGAGAGAGAGAGAGAGAGAGAGAGAGAGAGAGAGAGAAGAGAGAAAGAGAGAGAAAGGGGGAAAACAAAAAGAAGAAAAAAGTAAAAAAAAGAAGAGAAAAAAAAGAAAAAAGTAGAGACAAAGAAAGGTGTGTACATATTGTTTAAGATTATTTTAGTACATCCAATTTTCTTTTTACATGATTTTTATTTGCTCTTTTTTAAGTAATTCTTTTTACACGATTTTTTTAAATAATTAGATTTTTTTAACTATTTTCATAATTTTTTATATATATGTACAAATCTGAATTTTAACTCTTAAGGGGATCCTAGTCGGATGGTCGAACTCCGACAGGTTAGCACCACACATATCCAAACATATACACGTATACACATATACACACGATAGGTTAGCACCACACATATCCAACATATGCACGTATGCACACATATGCGTGAAAATGTTTTTAATATTTAACTTTTTTATTAGACTTGCAATCTCACTTTTTATTGTTTACTAATATTTCTTCATATTAACCCTATCGCGTATACTATATTTTATGCACAGATAAACTGCAGAACTATTTTTATTAAATAAGTATTATTACGAGCTGACATGAAAGAAGCCGATAACAAAACTGTAATTTTTGATTTTTATATGATTTATATATGGAATTATAGCTAACGCGGTCCGTTTTTATAAGTACTTTAATCGTGGAAAAGGATTTATTGATCTGTATAGTCAATAAAAAGATATCACAAAATAATAAAGTTGGTTCTGCCGTACCGACAGAACTAACTTTAGGATCCGACTAGGATCCCCTTAAGGGGATGCCGGAGGTATGTTTTTACCGACCGAATGCGAATATAGAGATTATTTTGGGATATCTTTTTATTGACTATACAGATCAATAAATCCTTTTCCACGATTAAAGTACTTATAAAAACAGTACTCTGCGTTGATACCACTGCTT